>NC_133330.1:11362991-11551538 GCF_042186555.1 Aquarana catesbeiana
CGTACAAGTCCATGGGTTTCTGGGGCCTGAAAACAATCCCTTGAAGACTGCTGCTGATGCTGAGTGCCAGGCTTCACCTCCATGCTGACACAATCCTCCTCCTCCTCCTCTTCCTGTGTGATAGGCGGGCCTGCAGGAATACTGTCTGGATAAAGGGGGCCTTGAGACGTAAGGAAGTCCTCCTCTTCCTCCCTCTGTTCTGCCTCAAGTACCCTGTCTATTATTCCACGCAGCGTGTGCTCCAACAGGTAGACAAGAGGGACAGTATCACTGATGCATGAACTGTCACTGCTAACCATCCTCGTGGCCTCCTCAAATGGTGACAGGACAGTGCATGCATCCCTGATCATGAGCCACTGGCGTGGCGAAAAAAAGCCAAGCTCCCCTGACCCTGTCCTTGTGCCATACTCGCACAGGTACTTATTGATCGCCCTCTGCTGCTCGTGCAGCTGCTGCAGCATTGCCAACGTTGAGTTCCACCTGGTGGGCATGTCACAGATGAGGAGGTCAGCAAGCCAAGTACTGGCATTATATGACCGGCGGAAATGCCCACAGACTTTCCGGGCCTGCCTCAGGAGATCCGTAAGCCCGGGTACCTGCACAAGAACCGCTGCAACACCAAATTAAGGACCTGAACCAAACAGGGAACATGGGTCAAGTGTCCCTGTCGGAGGGCGGAGAGGAGGTTGGTGCCATTGTCGCAAACCACCATTCCTGGCTGAAGCTGGCGTGGTGTCAACCACCTCTGAGCCTGCCCCTGCAGAGCTGCCAGAATCTCTGCCCCAGTGTGGCTCCTGTCCCCTAAGCAGACCAACTCAAGCACCACATGGCATCTTTTTGCCTGAGTGCTTGCGTAGCCCCTAGAATGCCTACGGAACACCGCTGGTTCAAAGGACAAATCTGCACAGGAAGAGGCCATAGAGGAAGAAGAAGAGGATGGGGATGGAGGAGAGAGGTGTGGCAGAATCACCACTACCAGCATTTTGGAGGCGTGGTGGTGGAACAAGCTCCAACAATACTGCACCCTGTCCTGCATCCTTCCCAGCTGCCAGCAGAGTTACCCAGTGCGCCGTGAAATAAAGGTAACGTCCCTGCCCATGCCTGATGGACCATGAGTCAGCGGTAATATGCACCTTACCGCTGACCGCCCTGTCCAACGAGGCCAAGACATTGCCTTCCACATGTCGGTAGAGAGCCGGAATGGCCTTCTGAGAAAAAAATTGGCGTTTGGGAACTTGCCACTGAGGTACCGCACATT
Source organism: Aquarana catesbeiana (assembly GCF_042186555.1). Taxonomy (NCBI): domain Eukaryota; kingdom Metazoa; phylum Chordata; class Amphibia; order Anura; family Ranidae; genus Aquarana; species Aquarana catesbeiana. Next base: position 11,364,250 of record NC_133330.1, read on the forward strand.
ACACAAATTCTCGAAAGGGGGCAGAGTCTACCAGCTGTAAAAGGCAGCAGTTGGAGTGCTAGCAATTTAGCCAAACTAGCATTCAGCCGCTGAGCATGTGGATTGCTGGGACCGAATTTCTTTCGCCGGTTTAGTAACTGGGGTAGGAAAATTTGCCTGCTACAATCGGATGTTGGTGCACCGCTAGCAGATTGCCCGCAAGTGCTTGGGACACCTAATTCTACACCTTCATTCCTGTCAGTGCAGGTCTCTGAGAGGACTGAAGTTATAGTGGGGTTGGAGATCCCAGCTTATGAGGAGCAAGGAGAGGTCCACCTTGTTCTTTGCTGTGGGTCTTTTAAGTACTGTTGCCAACGAACTGCTTGGGAGCTCGACATATGTCTGGTCAAGCATGTGTTGCCCAAGTGGCTGCTGTTTTGGCCATGCTTGATACGCTTCAGACATATGTTGCAAACAGCAACGGTGCGATCTGCTGCACACGTCTCAAAAAAGGCCCACACCAAAGAACTTTTGGAAAAACACGCAGAGTCAGCAGCGCCCTGCACATGCAGAGCTCTGCGATGTGATGCAGTCGGTTGCCTGCCCTTAAGCTGGCCCCTGGAGGGCATCCTGCCTCGTTGGAGATGTGCCTCCTTCTCCTCCTCCTCTCTCCTATCTGGCACCCACGTAGAGTCAGTGACCTCATCATCCCCTCCATCCTCGCCACTGGAGCAAACCTGGCAGTATGCTGCAGCTGGGGGAACCTGACTGCCAGTTTCATGTCCTTCTTGGGCACCCCCTCTCTCTGGGCTCACGTTACTGCCTTCATCCTCAACCAGGGTACGATCATTGGAGCCTTCAAAACGCTGCGCATCCTACTGCAGCATGTACCCTACACTGTGGTCGAACAGTTCGGGGGACTCCTAAGGGCATGATGGTGGGGCTAGGGAAGGACTGACTGATGACATTGAGCTGATGGAAGAGGCCACTTTGGCAGCTGCATTGGCAGGCAAACTACTCTGAGTCTGAGTGACAGAGTATGAAGAGGATGAGGACGGCTTGGTCATCCACTCTACCAATTTTTCTGCATGTTGTAGCTGCTGAAAAAAAGGACAAGCGTGCCCCACGGCCACATGGTGAGGATGCACCGTGTCCACGACCAGCACTGTTGGCTGTAGACACAGAGTCTGCTTGCCCTCTTTTAGTGGCCTGGGAGCGTCTGCCTCTCCTTGCTGGCCTTCCAGACATACTGTACAATTAGATTAGCAAAACAACGCCTGAAGTTTACTTAAAACAATACACCAGGAATGGCCTACAGTCAGGTATAGGCTTGGCTAGATTATATATATATATACAAGCCTGTATATATATATATATATATATAATAAATGAATTGCAGCTCACTGAGTCACCTGCCTGAAAGTGTCTTTGAAAACGTACTCCAGGAATGGCCTCCTGTTAGGTATAGGCTTGGCTGGACTACAATGCAGTGGATATATATTTTATGAACTGCACCTCACTAAGTCACCTGCCTGAAAGTGTCTTTGAACACGTACTCCAGGAATGGCCTATAGTTAGGTATAGGCTTGGCTAGACTATATATATATATATATATATATATATATATATATATATATATATATATATATGTATATATGAAATATACTGCAGCTAACTGAATCCACTGACTGCCTGAAGTATATTAGAAACAGTACAGCAAGAATGGTCTGCAGTGAGATCTAGCTAAACTGGATACAGTGGATATATATATATATATATATATATATATATATATATATATATATATATATATATATAGCAGTCTGACTGTATATATATATGAAATACACTGCAGCTAACCAAATAAACTGCCTGCCTGAAGTAGATTAGAAATAGTGCAGCAGGAACGGTCTGTAGTGAGATCTAGCTAACTGAATAAACTGCCTGCTCAAAGTAAATGAAATGACACACTTTCTCTCTCTCTATCTATCTCTCTATAACGCCAACAACACACTACACAGGGCCGACGTGCAGGCAGCCTTATATAATGTGGGGCATGTACTTAACCCCCTGAGCCATAATTGGCCAAAGGCACCTTGCCTTTGGCCAATTATGGCTCTGTTTGCTTACAGCGCTGTGATTGGCCAAAGCATGCGGGTCAATGTGCATTCTTGGCCAATCATCAGCCAGCAAAGCACTGCGATGAAGCAGTGCATTATGGGCCGTGACGTGCCGCTCGAATTTGGCACGAACGGCCCATAATGTTCGATCTTCGTCGAACGATCGAGCAGCCGATGTTCGAGTCGATCTCATGACTCGAACATTCAGCCCATCCCTAACTGACACCAATGATGGGGGACTATTCCTGTCACTGACACCAATGATAGGGCACTATTCCTCCCACTGACACCAATGATGGAGCACTAATTCTTCCAGTAACACCAACAATGGAGCACCATTCTTCCCACTGACACAAACATTGGGGTACTATTTCTCCCACTGACACCAATGATGGAGCACTATTCCTTCCAAAGCAACCAATGATGGGGCACTATTCCTCCCACTGACACCAATGATGAGGGCACTATTCCTCCCACTGACACCAATGATGGGGCACTATTCCTACCACTGACACCAATGATGAGGGCACTATTTCTTCCAAAGAAACCAATGACGGGGCACTATTCCTCCTACTGAAACCATTGATGGGGAACTATTCCTTCCACTGACACCAAGGAATGGGGCACTATTCCTTCCACTGATACCAAGGATGGGGCACTATTCCTTCCACTGACACCAACAATGGGCTCTAGTCCTCCCACTGATCACTGACACCCTGCCATTTTGTGGTCCTGCTGACACTGGGGCATTTTTTTAAGTCCCGTTTACCACTAGCCACAGTCCGGCCTATCAACAATCTGAATCTTGGCATTGGAGGCTCTGACTCAGCCAGGTGTGAAGACCAACTTATATTTATTTATTTGAGCAAAAAGATATATATATCCTTTAAGAATGTTTTATTTTCTTATAGTGACCTTTTATGCATCTACACTCTGTTATTAATGAATGCAGTCAGGGTTGGGCGGTTCCTGTTTCACTGGAAGGGTTGGTCCTTCATCTCAGGGTAGCGAGTTCTACTTCTGACTGATATACGGTATGAGCGTCACCTGTCATTAGGATCAGGTCTATAAGAGGCTAGAGAGGGAGAGTAAGCATCCATTGATGTGAAACGCGTTAGCTACTGTGCTCTGTATTGTTCCTGTGAAGGGTTCTATGTTGTATTTTAACAATTTACAATAAAGATGCCTTTCTTCAGAGTGCAGCTGTCCAGGATTTCTTCATTGCTCTAACAACGCTAGGGAAAGGTTCTTGATGAGGAGGGTAAGCGTAAGGCCTCATCTCTTCTGGACCAACTTCCAATTGGGGCCTAGGCTGTATTCAGTCCCCATTTAGAAGACGCTGTCATTCCGGATGGAGTTTACTACTGTCACACCACTGAACTGTGAGTGTGCCTAGCTGGGTGATTGTCCCACCAGGCTTGTTGTGAACTGTTGTTGCGTTCCTTCAATACAATTCCATTGCACCTGCCCGTGTGAATTATTGTCACCTCGCCACGCTGCACCCCACTTTCATGCTTGATGGATGGAGGTTGCACCAGAAGCCAGGTGTGAAATAGCCATACAGATGTGGCTACACTGAGACAGGACAGGACTCCCAGAAGAGGAGCAGATAGGCTTAAAGTGAAGAGTTGTGAGGCCAATGGGTCTGCAGAGAAGGAGGTTCATTCTCAAACACCGTGCTCATAGAACCCACTAGATATTGCAGGATGTAACCTGGGGCTATTGGCTAGCTGTGCATTCTGGAAGCTCCCGGTGGTGTCTCAGAAGATCAGAAGATATCTTTGTAATAATTTCTTTAATCACTATGGGAGGACTGGGACCAACAAAAAAAGAAAAAACAGCTAGCCTTTTCATTGGATGGCCAGATATCTGTGGGGGAAAGTAAGTGTACCACCTAAAGTGTGCCATTATGATTCAGTCATTTATGGTGGGCATGGTGAATGAAGGGTTTTCCTAAAAGAAATGGTTTATAATGACAAACCTTTTCAAATCCTCCACCATCAGTTTTATTGGCAGCTCTTGGCACTCAACTTCATAACATCTCAGAGCTGGAAGTTGGTGCAGGAAGACTTCCCTCCGCCAGGAGCTGGGTTCTCAGGTTTGAATGGGGGCAGGTAGTTAAGTAGTATGTAATGTCAATCACGTGTCACTGACTGTGGGTCCTGCTCTGATCAGCATCTGAATGGTAACATACCTCCACTTAGGGCAACATATCTCATTAGTAATGGTCCAGAGAGAAAATCCCCCCCCCCAACTCAGTCCTTCCTTGTCATTGACTATATAAGGACACTACATTTTTCTCAACTGTTCTCATACATCTCACTCCTTGTGCAATGCTCTACTCCACTTCTTTTAATGACTTCATAGCTTGACCTTGCCCTGTTTTGTCTATCTATGAGACCTCATTCTGTTAATTCCAACATGGCCAAGAAAGCATGTAGCCCTAGATGGGAGTGCGCATGGTAGGAAGTAGGGATGAGTTCAAGCATGTTCGGATGCTAGTGCAAACCCACCTGAGTGAGCCCACCAAGAAGCTGTCACTGTACTGGGCCAATCCTAAGTGGCCAAGGAATGCTACTGCAGATGATTGGCCCTGTATAATGATAGCTTACTGCTGGGCTCACTCAGGTGGGTTTAGTAGGGTGATAATATTTGGCCTACGGGGAGACCATTCATTCTACCATGTTAATTTTTTGGTTAAAAGTGGTTTTATGATCACAAAAGAAAAGAAGGGTTTAGATACAATTCACACATGAAACGGAAAACATCAAATGGATACCATAGCATCACTTTTTATTGTTTGATACACTTTACACAAACTGTTAGAAAAGGAGCTCAAAATGAAAGTGTATCTAAACCCAAAAACCAAAATGTCATATATTGCAAGCTTAGCAGTTCCTAGATGTGGTGACTGCATTAGTTTTTTTTTTTCCCCCATTTATTTTCTCCTGGTGATCCAGTTATGCCCTTCCTGTCTGAGGATGACAACGCCCAAGTTGTCACCCTAGAACGGGAATGTGTTTTATGGCTAGAGAGCAGAACATGGATGGGGGCCTTCTTAAGCTCACAGAAGATAAATGGGGAAGCTGATAGCATTGTTTGAGATATCAGCACAGCAAGTGACAAGGACATTGGATTTCTGGCAGGATCAACAGGTATTGCTCTGTACTTGCAGAAAATGAAATGAGTCCACATTTCACATGCTTTGTGCTTCTCTGCCCATCTTCTAATGATGACTTCATGGCTTGACCTTGGCCTTTTCTTGGCTTTATATGTGAGATTTCCAAGATAATTTTGCTTTACTTGTCATTATGGTATCTTATTGGGAATCGTACTCTATACATTGGTATCCTCTAGCTATGTGGCTAACTGGGTACTAACATCTATAGGTAAAGTTGATCCAGGGAACATCCGATTGCCTCTTGGGGGATCAGGAAGGAATTTTTTCCCCTGCTGTAGCAAATTGGAGCGTGCTCTGCTGGGGTTTTTTGCCTTCCTCTGGATCAACTGTGGGTATAGTATTGGGTATATTGGATTGTACGATTTTTTTTTTTTTTGTTTGTTTTTTTTTAATTTATGGTTGAACTGGATGGACTTGTGTCTTTTTTCAACCTGACTAACTATGTAACTATGTAACTATGTAACTATGTGATAGAATGCCAGTATATCACCCAGAACTCCGTCATATTGTATTCAAAGGAATGAGATTCTTATTTCCACTGAAATCCTGAGTCAGCCCTGTTGTCCTGTTGGAAGATGAACCTTCACCCCAGTCTGAAGTCCAGAGCACTCTGGAGAAGGTTTTCATCAAGGATGTCTCTGTACATTGCTGAATTGATCTTTCCCTCAATCCTGACTAGTCTCCCAGTTCCTGCCACTGTAGGGATGGTATTGGCCAGGTGATGAGCGGTGCCTGGTTTCCTCCAGACATGATGCTTGCTATTCAGGCCAAAGAGTTCAATCTTTGTTTTGTCAGACCATTTGTTTGTCATGGTTTGAGAGTCCTTCAGGAGCTCTTTGGCAAACTCCAGGCGGGCTGTCACATGCCTTTTACTGCGGCGTGGCTTCCATCTGGCCACTCTACCATACAGGCCTGATTAGTTGAGCGCTGCAGAGATGGTTATTCTTATGGAAGATTCTCCTCGCTCTACAGGGAAAATGCTGGAGCTTTATCAGAGTGATCATCGGGTTCTTGGTCACCTCCCGGGCGCCCACTCTAGGAAGAGTCCTGGTGGTTCCAAACTTCTTCTATTTACAGATGATGGAGGCCATTGTGATCATTGGGACCACAGATCTGGGGAAGGGTACGGGGAAGGGTACAGAAATGTTTCTGTACCCTTCCCCAGATCTGTGCCTTGATACAATCCTTTGACTTCATGGGCCCAAAAAAAGATGACCCTGACTATGGCGCCCCCGAGATGTGGTTCCTTCCCTTTTTATGTGTGCCCCAGTAGAGCGCGGTGCCTCCCCCGAAAAACCCGGGAAACCCTGACCAGCAGAGTTAAAGTGTTACTAAAGCCTTGTTTTTTTTAACTTAAAAAGCAAACATGTCTATTCTTACTCACTCTGTGTAATGGTTTTGCAAAGAGCAGCCCTGGTCCTCTTTTTCTGGGGTCCCCCTCTGACTCTCCAGGCCCCTCATCGGGTACCCCATGGAAAGCCACTTGGAACTCTCCCATGGACGCCATTTTTGCCCAGTCTCTTTCTTATTGTTGAATGATGAACGCTGACCTTACCTGAGGCAAGTGAGGCCTGCAGTTCTTTAGATGTTGTTCTGGGTTCTTTTATGACCTACTGGATGAGTCGCCGTTGTGCACACGGAATAATTTTGGTAGGCCGGTCACTCCTGGGAAGGTTCACCGCTGTTACAAGTTTTCTCCATTTGCGGATAATGGCTCTCACTGTGGTTCTCTGGAGTCCCAAAGCCTTAGAAATGACTTTGTAACCCTTTCCAGACTGATAATTGTCAATGACGTTGTTTCTCACCCTTTTAGCGTGCTTCACTTTGTCACACAACTTCTTTTTAGGTGATTTCTTGAATCAACAGGTTTGGCAGTAATCAGGCTTGGTTGTGGCAAGTGAAAGTTAACTCAGCTTTCCAAAGAATTTGGTTAATCACAGTTCATTCATGATTTAGCAAAGGGGGCAATTACTTTTTCACATAGGGCCAGGCAGGTTTGGACAGCTTTGTTCCCTTAATAAATGAAATCTTCATTTGAAACTGCATTTTTTATTTACTTGGGTTATCCTTTGTGACAGACCTAGCCGGGAGAGAGACTTTTGGAGGGACTGAATGCTAGCCTCTTGCCGATCGATCATGGGCCCTGGCATTTGGGGGAATGGTGCTCTTTGTGAGTTGTATGCCTGGGGACTCTTGAGGTGGTATTATTGTGGATTCGGGTCCTGGTCCCCCAGGACACACAGACTCTGGGGACCCTGTTTATGCCATATGGGAAATGGTGACTTGGAGGGTATGTCTTGGATTGCTTAAAATGGGACAGTAATATTTATCCCCAATATCTCCCAGGATATATATGTAAAGACTATTATTGGTTTGTTTGCTTCTGAACTCAACATGTTAATTGAGTGAGCTGATCACATTAGCCTCCAGGACTGGCTAGGAGATGAACAGTCTACTCCTACTATAAGTGTTGATGACTAGGCTGAGGAGGGGGGAGAACACTGTTTGTATTGTTAATTGTAATTAGCTCCTGCTATTGTGAAAATGTCCTGTGGTTGTACTTATGATAACGTATAATGTACTGTGTGAAGCTCGGTGACCACAAGTCTGGGCAAAAGGTCATGTTAGTAAACTAGCTCATGTTAATTAGGTTAATTAGGTTACAGGTGTATTGTTAGAGTATTCCTGTCAATAAAGAGAGATTGTATTCCTGTCAATAAAGAGAGATTCCTGGTTCCTGAGCTACACAACTGGATTAGAACGGCACATAGCTGTAGTTCTAGTCCCGGAGCATCGGATGACCGAACCATAAGATGTTGCGATATGCAATCTGATTCTATAGCTGCAGAGGAGTGTCGGGAGAGTGGAACCGAGCGAGCAGGGGCTTGTTACATTGGTTGGCAGCGGTGGGATTTGCTCTCCAGTTACTGGGACACTCCAAACCAGCCTGCAGGAGAGCCACGCTGAAAGACTTACTTGAGAGTCGTGGAGGGAATGGTGGGATCGTGCTTCTTTGCCGTCAACACATCCAAACCATCACCTGCATCCAAGGTCCAGATAGCAGGAGAGGAGAGGTACAGATACCAGCCACCATGGAAGAGGAATTCAGAAGGAGGTTGCGAGAGATGCAGATACAGCACAGAGGACCAGTATCAGAGCAGGTCCTGCTACGATGGTTTGATTCTATCCGCTGCGAACTCTGGAAGGAAGCGCTAGCCCGTGAGCAGCGAAACCAGGGAAAAGTTCTCCCCTCCATCCATGTAAGGTACTGGTCGCAGTATGAAGTGCGAATGCTATTATTGGGGGAACAGCCGAACCAGGAGTGGACAGCTGAGTTAAGCAGGCTGATCCGGGCAGAAATGCAGTTGGACGAGGGCTACAGAGCCCTCCAGTGGTATGTAGCCCAAGTGAGCCCGTGGACAGCAGATGACAGCCCCACGGAAGGCTTTGACTACGATGGCCTGGGATTGTTGTACTGGAGGCTGTCCGAGGACCCTGACTTTGGGAGTGATCGGGAGTGGCGTTTGGAGGAAATAATGGAGCACAGAGAGTGAAGACTGAATGTCTCGGAAGTGCACTGGGCACAGGAAGATTTGGAGTTTCTAGCCGTTCAGGAATGGGAGCTTGAGATGGCCTACAGACAGCTACTAGACTCTGCTCAGCAGCAGGGTGGGGCTCCTTTTGCCTGGGACTATCAGGAAATACCAGTTGACAACTCTGAAATCCTGGCTGAAGAGTTGACACTGTGGCAGAGTAACAGTGTGCTTTGCCAACCTGCCCCCACAGCTATGGAGGCGGAGGTCTTATGGCGGATGGAGCAAGTGCTGACTGACCTTGATGAATCTGTTTCTGCATTGGATGATTTTGGATGGATGAATGTGCCTGTCCAGCAGAATGCCAGCGAATCGGCAGTGGAAAATCTGGAGATCGCTATCCCCAAAGCTGAAGTGCTGACAACGGGGCAGAGCTCTGCTAACCTCTGCCCAGCACTGATAGCATCTTCTGGGTTCCAGGGACAGGAGATGGTGAACCTTTATCCCCAGACACCAGTTGCAGAGACAGGGGATTTGATAGACTTTTCTGCTGAGGAAGAACAACCTGGTGAGCCTCCAGCAGAAGAAGAGCAGTTATTAGGGCCAAACTTCACTGTGCTCTGCCCAGCACCAACAGAAGTATCTATGAAGTTACAAGGGTCCAAGATCTTTGCCGTACTCCTGTGGCGGTTCCGGAGGCTCAGGGTGAGAAGGAGGTGGTCACTTCCCAGCAGCAGATCAGGATACAGGGGGAGAAGGGAGAGGAGGTGTTCGTCGTCCCTCCCCAACAGTTGGCCAGGGTGGAGGAAGTGGTCTTTCCTCCCCAGCAAAGATCCGTGCACCTGGGAGACAGTACCACAGACATATCGTCTCAACATCCAGATGAGGGAATGGAAAAGGAAGCAGCCGGCTCACCTCCCCAATGGCAGCTACACAGTTTGGGAGTGGAGGAAGCCAGCCTCCTGCCCCAACGGTTAGCTGGGAGCTGGAGGATGCGGAGTCCCCAGCAGAAGTGCTGGCAATAGGGCAGAGTGCTACCAACCTCTGCCCAGCACCGGCAACAACTACAGAGTTCCAGGGAGGCGGGGCAGTCAGCCTCCCTCCCCAACAGTTAGCCGGAGCAGATGGTGTGGGGTTTCCAGCAGAAGGGCTGGCAACAGGGCCGAGTACTGCTGGCCTCTGCCCTCAACTAACACAGGATGGATTTCCTGTGAAGGTGGATGGCACTTCAGTCTCCACCTGTATACCCCAGGGATGCTGGGCAGTCGGCCCAGATCCCCAACAGCATGACGGAGTGAGCCCAGACACCCTGTCTTCTCTCCAGTGGCAGAAAGGACTCCAGGGAGAAGGGCCAGTTCAGGCCTCTCCCCAGCGCAGATATGTTTTCTGAGAGGGGCAGAGGTTGGCTGGGTGAGTAATGCTTTGTTTGGAACAATTTGTTTGGGGTACTGTGTGGGTACAGGCATTAGAGGACTGGAACTATGGACTAACTTCGGAGTCAACCTGTCTGGGGTCTCCTCCTGTATTAGTGTCATGAAGATCCTGCCAGTAACCGGCGTCCCAGGCGCACGGGAACTCGGCCACGGGTTCCATTGCGCATGCGCGCACATTCACGGGTGCGGTCACGCACAGGCACGCGCGCGCGCACTCCCGCTGGTGTCAGGCATTTAAACCTGCCTGTCACACTCCATCCCCGCTGTCTGCTCTACAGCGTTCTGTGAGTGTTTCCTGATCTGATCTGTGTATCCTGTTATCTGACCCGGCTTCCTGTTTGACCATCCTGCTATCCGCCTGCACCAGACCCTTTTGGCTTGCCTGATCATCCCTCTGCATTATCCCTGGTACCTCTGCTGTCCGACCACTACAGACCACCGGCTTGTTGACCCTCCGCTGTGTATACCGGCTTCCAGTCTGCTACCTACTGCTTGTTCCTGGTTCCAGCCCAGCGTTCCAGTCTGCTACCTACTGCTTGTTCCTGGTTCCAGCCCAGCGATCCAGTCTGCTACCTACTGCTTGTTCCTGGTTCCAGCCCAGCGTTCCAGTCTGCTACCTACTGCTTGTTCCTGGTTCCAGCCCAGCGATCCAGTCTGCTACCTACTGCTTGTTCCTGGTTCCAGTCCAGTGTTCCAGTCTGCTACCTACTGCTTGTTCCTGGTTCCAGCCCAGCGATCCAGTCTGCTACCTACTGCTTGTTCCTGGTTCCAGCCCAGCGTTCCAGTCTGCTACCTACTGCTTGTTCCTGGTTCCAGCCCAGAGTTCCAGTCTGCTACCTACTGCTTGTTCCTGGTTCCAGCCCAGCGTTCCAGTCTGCTACCTACTGCTTGTTCCTGGTTCCAGCCCAGCGTTCCAGTCTGCTACCTACTGCTTGTTCCTGGTTCCAGCCCAGCGATCCAGTCTGCTACCTACTGCTTGTTCCTGGTTCCAGCCCAGCGATCCAGTCTGCTACCTACTGCTTGTTCCTGGTTCCAGCCCAGCGATCCAGTCTGCTACCTACTGCTTGTTCCTGGTTCCAGTCCAGTGTTCCAGGCTACTACTTACTGCTTGTTCCTGGTTCCAGCCCAGCATTCCAGTCTGCTGCCTACTGCTTGTTCCTGGTTCCAGTCCAGTGTTCCAGGCTACTACCTGCTGTTGTTCCTGGTTCCAGTCCAGTGTTCCAGGCTACTACCTGCTGTTGTTCCTGGTTCCAGTCCAGCATTCTACTATCCAGCCTGCTGACCTGTTGGGTTCCTGGTCCTACCTGCATTCCAGTTTCTGTCTTCAGGTTCCTGATTCCAGAGGGTGCCACCACTACTGTACTTCCAGCAGCTGTCGATCCTGCCAGGCACCCATACCACTCTTCACTCCTGATCCTCTGTTCCCATTCCAGGGGAGCGGGAGTGGGAGCTGTAAGGGAGGTCTTTCCCTGCACTTCAGGCTCACAACCTACCAGGTACGTGACAGTAGCAGACAGCCATGTCTGAGCCTGAGCAGGGAACGTTTCCCATGGAGGAACTCTGTGCACACCTGGCAGGATTGACTGAAGCAGTCAAAAATCTACACAAGGATACACCAGACTGGAGGAACGAGTGTTAACCCTGTCTAACCCCATTGGGACCCAGGGAGCTTCCTCTGCTCCTGCTCCTTCAGTTGGGCCTTCCTCACAGGTGGTGATGCTCCCTCCGGAACCTAAGGTTCCCACTCCTGAACGCTTCTTCAGAAATCGCCATAAGTTCAGAGCCTTCCGCAACTCCTGCGAACTATTTTTTGCTCTTCAGCCACGTACTTTTTCCCTGGAGGCTACAAAGGTGGGCTACGTAATTTCTCTACTCTCTGGTGACCCCCAAACCTGGGCCCATCGCCTCTTAGAGCAAAAGGACATATCTCTGACCAACCTCTCCACTTTCTTTGACGCACTGGGTCAGTTATATGATGACCCCCAGCTATCTGTAACTGCGGAGACGGCTCTGCACACCCTTCAACAGGGTCGCAGAGCAGCAGAGGACTATGTGGCTGAATTCAGGAAGTGGAGTGCGGATACTAATTGGAATGATGCGGCTCTCCGTTATCAATTTCGGTTGGGACTTTCTGATCCTCTGAAGGATGAACTGGCCAGGATGGGTACACCACAGACTTTAAATGCTTTAATCGATCTAGCCATCCAGATCGATCGACGCCTACGAGAGCGCAGGTCTGAGAGAGCTATGGGGTCTTCTCGTCCAACCTGGGTTACCCCTAAAGTTCCTCATCACCCATCATCAACACCACCTACCTCCACGTTCAACTTACCTAAGCCAATGCAATTAGGAGTCCTGCGGCCTTCGCTCACCCCAGAGGAACGACAACGTCGTCGAGCAAATAACTTGTGCCTGTATTGCGGGGAACCCAGGCACTATGTCAGGAACTGTCCCCTTAAACTCCGTAAGTGTTTATCCCTATCTACTGACTATGTGACATCTCTGGTTGCTCTTCCTCTTCTGCTACAGCTTCCAGGGAAGGATCTACAAATAACCGCCATTATTGACTCAGGAGCTTGCAGCTGTTTCATGGATTCTCGTTTTGCCACCCAACATCAAATACCTTTGTCACCTAAAGCCCATGGACTCTCTATCCATCTAGCTGATGGGACTGCTATCAAGTCTGGACCTGTCACCCAAGAGACTATGCCTATACCCGTTTCCATTTCCAACGTCCATCAGGAACAGCTACGCCTGGACATTATCGCTTCACCCCTGTTTCCCATAATTCTCGGCATGCCATGGTTACAGGCCCATAATCCGGACATAAATTGGATCACGGGTGAGGTGACCTTTCCCTCTCCTTATTGCCAACAGTTCTGCAGAACCCCGAATACCCAGGAGAACCCTACTCTGTTATGCCTAGATATAGATCCTAGTCTACATCAATCCATTCCTTCCGCCTATCATGACTTTCTGGACGTATTTAGTAAACAGAGGGCAGAGGTGTTACCCCCTCACCGGGCCTATGACTGTCCCATTGAGTTACTTCCCGGTGCTGAAATTCCTTTTGGAAGAATATTTCCCTTAACTGAAGTGGAGCAAGGGGCGTTGAAGGAATACATTGACGAAAACCTCAAAAGAGGCTTCATTCGTCCATCCACGTCCCCCGCAGGTGCTGGCATCTTCTTCGTGCAGAAAAAAGATAAAACCCTCAGGCCTTGTGTGGATTACCGCGAACTAAATAAAATTACTGTGAAGAATCGGTACCCTCTCCCCTTAGTACCAGAGCTGTTTCAGAGACTGGGGACGGCCACCATATTCACCAAACTTGATCTCCGTGGGGCATACAATTTAGTTCGTATTAGGGATGGAGACGAATGGAAGACCGCTTTTCGTACCCGTTATGGACATTTTGAGTACCTCGTGATGCCTTTCGGCCTGTGTAATGCCCCTGCCACATTTCAATACTTTATTAATGATGTGTTACGTGACTTTCTAGACCTGTTTGTCATCATCTATTTAGACGACATATTGATTTTCTCTTGTTCCCTTGAATCCCATCGCAGGCACGTCAGAAGTGTGTTGGGCCGACTTCGACAACACGGTCTATATGCAAAGGCTGAAAAATGTGAATTTGAACAGGAAAGTATTCCATTTTTGGGGTTAGTCATTTCCAGTAAGGGCATTAAAATGGACCCCCAGAAGGTCACGGCTGTCCTAGATTGGCCAGTCCCGACAGACAAGAAAGGAATCCAGCGATTCGTTGGATTCGCTAATTTTTACCGTAAATTTATTAAGGGGTTCTCAGCCATCATTACACCCATCACACAGCTAACCAAACAGGGTACACGCTTCCATTGGTCGGCCGAGGCTCAAAAGGCTTTTGAGGCTCTCAAGGGCCTTTTCACCTCCGCCTCTGTACTAAAGCATCCAGATTTCTCTCTGCCATTTATTCTAGAAGTGGATGCATCTGAAATTGCTGTAGGGGCAGTATTATCCCAAAGACAGGGAACCAAGGCCCTGCTGCATCCTGTGGCTTTCTTTTCTCGTAAATTGTCCACGGCAGAGAGAAATTATGATGTAGGTGACAGAGAGTTGTTGGCAATCAAGTCAGCATTGGAGGAGTGGCGCTATCTGTTGGAGGGTGCCGCTCATCCAGTCTTAATTTTTACAGATCATAAGAACCTGGAGTATTTGAGGTCTGCAAAAAGGTTGAAACCACGTCAGGCCAGGTAGGCTCTCTTTTTCTCCAGGTTCTCCTTTCATGTCACTTACCGTCCTGGTTCCAAGAATACTTAACCTGACGCCCTGCCTAGGATGTTTCACAAACCTCAAGAGATTTCCCCTCCAGACACCATTCTGTCTCCGGGGAATTTTCTTTTACTTCAGGGAAACCTGCTTTCCCAGATTAAACAGGCCTCCGCAGGAATGGAATCTTCCATTAAGACAGAGCTCCAGGTTAAGGATGGGTTATTGTGGCATGAGAATAGGATCTTTATACCTGAAACACTACGAGTTCCAGTACTAGAGCTCTGTCACGATCATGTGCTGGCTGGGCATTTTGGCGTAGCTAAGACCACTGATTTGGTTCAGCGCACCTTCTGGTGGCCTCAGCTGCGCAAAGATTGTAAAGAGTTTGTAGAGTCCTGTACCACCTGCATTAGGAACAAAGGGCACAAAACAAAGGCATGGGGTCTACTAAAACCCTTGCCTGTCCCAGATAGACCCTGGAAAATGCTCTCTATAGACTTTATTGTAGAACTACCCCCGGCCGGGGGCTTCACCTCAATCTTTGTCATAGTGGACCGGTTGTCGAAGATGGCACACTTTGTCCCAATGAAGGGCACCCCTTCAGCTACAGAAACAGCACAAGCATTCGTTAAAGAGGTCATCAGGCTCCATGGGGTACCAGTTAATATCGTTTCAGATCGAGGGGTACAATTTACCTCTCGATTCTGGAGGGCTTTGTGTAAAACCTTGGACATTGAACTCTCATTTTCATCGGCTTATCACCCCCAGACTAATGGGCAAACAGAAAGAACAAACCAGACCCTTGAACAATATTTGCGCTGTTTTTCTTCCTTTGCCCAAGATAATTGGATTTCTGTTTTGCCATTGGCCGAATTCGCTTATAACAATTCTATTCATTCTGCTATCAAACAGACTCCGTTTTTTGCGAATTATGGTTTCCACCCTTCATTTTTACCTAATTCTCTTCCAGAATGCACAGTACCCGCAGTCCAGGAGAAATTGGATTTCTTTACCTCTAACAACCAGGTTTTACAGGACACCATGACCAGAACCCAGGAGTACAACAAGGCAACCTTCGATAAGAAAAGGCGAGGTGAGCTCTTACTTGCACCTGGGGATCAGGTATGGTTGTCCACAATAAACCTCAGGTTGGCCTGCCCTTCCAAGAAATTGGGTCCCAAATTTCTTGGACCGTTCCCTGTTAAACGGAGAATTAATGAAGTTGCATATGAACTTGAACTCCCGGATTCACTAAAGGTACATCCAGTTTTTCACGTGTCCTTGCTTAAACCATCTATTACCAACCCATTTCCAGGTCGAAGTACGGATCCTCCTGATCCAAACCTGGTAGATGGGGAAGAGGAATTCGAGGTGGAGGCCATCATGGACCACAGGAAAAGAGGTAACCAAAATCAATTCTTAATAAAATGAAAGGGGTTTGGCCCAGAGGAGAATTCTTGGGAACCAAAAGATAATATTCATGCTGAAGACCTGTTACAAGCCTTTAAAACAGCCCATCCAGAGAAATTTTTTCAAAGGGGCATCCTGAGGCTGCCCCTTGGGGGGGGCAATGTCATGAAGATCCTGCCAGTAACCGGCGTCCCAGGCGCACGGGAACACGGCCACGGGTTCCATTGCGCATGCGCGCGCGTTCACGGGTGCGGTCACGCACGGGCACGCGCGCGCGCACTCCCGCTGGTGTCAGGCGGGCTATTTAAACCTGCCTGTCACACTCCATCCCCGCTGTCTGCTCTACAGCGTTCTGTGAGTGTTTCCTGATCTGATCTGTGTATCCTGTTATCTGACCCGGCTTCCTGTTTGACCATCCTGCTATCCGCCTGCACCAGACCCTTTTGGCTTGCCTGACCATCCCTCTGCATTATCCCTGGTACCTCTGCTGTCCGACCACTACCGACCACCGGCTTGTTGACCCTCCGCTGTGTATACCGGCTTCCAGTCTGCTACCTACTGCTTGTTCCTGGTTCCAGCCCAGCGTTCCAGTCTGCTACCTACTGCTTGTTCCTGGTTCCAGCCCAGCGATCCAGTCTGCTACCTACTGCTTGTTCCTGGTTCCAGCCCAGCGTTCCAGTCTGCTACCTACTGCTTGTTCCTGGTTCCAGCCCAACGATGCAGTCTGCTACCTACTGCTTGTTCCTGGTTCCAGCCCAGCGTTCCAGTCTGCTACCTACTGCTTGTTCCTGGTTCCAGCCCAGCCATCCAGTCTGCTACCTACTGCTTGTTCCTGGTTCCAGCCCAGCGATCCAGTCTGCTACCTACTGCTTGTTCCTGGTTCCAGCCCAGCGATCCAGTCTGCTACCTACTGCTTGTTCCTGGTTCCAGTCCAGTGTTCCAGGCTACTACTTTCTGCTTGTTCCTGGTTCCAGTCCAGTGTTCCAGGCTGCTACCTACTGCTTGTTCCTGGTTCCAGCCCAGCGTTCCAATCTGCTACCTACTGCTTGTTCCTGGTTCCAGTCCAGTGTTCCAGGCTACTACCTGCTGTTGTTCCTGGTTCCAGTCCAGTGTTCCAGGCTACTACCTGCTGTTGTTCCTGGTTCCAGTCCAGCATTCTACTATCCGGCCTGCTGACCTGTTGGGTTCCTGGTCCTACCTGCATTCCAGTTTCTGTCTTCAGGTTCCTGATTCCAGAGGGTGCCACCACTACTGTACTTCCAGCAGCTGTCGATCCTGCCAGGCACCCATACCACTCTTCACTCCTGATCCTCTGTTCCCATTCCAGGGGAGCGGGAGTGGGAGCTGTAAGGGAGGTCTTTCCCTGCACTTCAGGCTCACAACCTACCAGGTACGTGACAATTAGTCTCCTGCCGAAAGGGGAGAAATGTGACAGACCTAGCCGGGAGAGAGACTTTTGGAGGGGACTGAATGCTAGCCTCTTGCCGATCGATCGTGGGCCCTGGCATTTGGGGGAACGGTGCTCTTTGTGAGCTGTATGCCTGGGGACTCTTGAAGTGGTATTACTGTGGATTCGGGTCCTGGTCCCCCAGGACACACAGACTCTGGGGACCCTGTGTATGCCATATGGGAAATGGTGACTTGGAGGGTATGTCTTGGATTGCTTAAAATGGGACAGTAATATTTATCCCCAATATCTCCCAGGATATATATGTAAAGACTATTATTGGTTTGTTTGCTTCTGAACTCAACATGTTAATTGAGTGAGCTGATCACATTATCCTCCAGGACTGGCTAGGAGACGAACAGTCTACTCCTACTATAAGTGTTGATGACTAGGCTGAGGAGGGGGGGGACACTGTATTGTTAATTGTAATTAGCTCCTGCTATTGTGATTGTACTTGTGATAATGTATAATGTACTGTGTGAAGCTCGGTGACCACAAGTCTGGGCAAAAGGTCATGTTAGTAAACTAGCTCATGTTAATTAGGTTAATTAGGTTACAGGTGTATTGTTAGAGCAATATGAGCAGGAAACCTCCTCTTTTACTGTATAAAAGAGCCTGTATTCCTGTCAATAAAGAGAGATTCCTGGATGAACTTACATACAGCCTGCCTGGTGTTTGTTCTGAGCTACACAACTGGATTAGAACGGCACAGAGCTGTAGTTGTAGTCCCGGAGCATCGGATGACTGAACCATCAGATGCTGCGATCTGCAATCTGATTCTATAGCTGCAGAGGAGTGTCGGGAGAGTGGAACTGAGCGAGCAGGGGCTCGTTACATCCTTGTTTAATACTAAAATTTGTTAGATGATTTGAATCATTTAAATGTGAAAAATATGCAAAAAAAAAAAAAATAGAAAATTAGGAAAAAATCAGGGGGCAAATACTTTTTCACAGCACTGTACATTTTAAGCCTTATATACATTGTGACAAATCTAAAAAAGAAACCAGAAGAAATTAAAGTAACTTTTTAGCTTATATATAGATGTATTGTTAATGAAAGGAAGTAATTCTGCTTCATTGATAGCTATGTCATATGTTTAGAAGAAGATACTCTCCACTAAAAAAGGACAACATGAATTTCACCAGTGGAAATAAGACAGACAAAAAGGACCTCTGGATGTGCATAGGTGCTCCTGAACTCTTGCTCCCTATCGTAGATGGCGTTTTCATCGGGATTTGTGTCTTAGGCTTGGTGGGAAACATTATCGTGTGTGGCTGACACCCTCTTGCTAGCAGTGGTGATGTTGACGTTGATGGTCCAGATCAGCAATTTCTTTGGTTCACATCCTGGATCTAAAGTGACGTGTCCCTTCTATGTATTTGTGGATACATTATATTACCCCCTGGTCTATTCTGGGAAAAACATCCTGACAGCCATCAGCGTGGAGAGGTGTATCTCCATCCTGTTTCCCATTTGGTATCGCATTTGTCGCCCCAACAAGTTCTCCACTATGGTGTGCTCAGTTTTCTGGTTCCTTGGCATCTTGGAGGGCCTCCTTGAAGTCATTTTGTGTGATCCAGAAGCTTACACCAGTCAGCAGGCGCAATGTGTAACGATTGAAGTGATGATTTTTGTATCTGCGATCGGGATATGTCTACCGCTCATGGTTATTTCCAGCGTCGCCTTGCTCTACAAAATAAGGAGGACCGTCGGTCAGGAGTACTCTCCTAAGCTGTATATCATTATCATTGTAGCAGTCATTGTCTTTATTTTATCGGTCTTGCCGTTAAATATTGTTCGTTTTTTAGTGTTCTGTAATGTGCTGAAAACAGTCAAGCTGGTTTTTATTAGTCAGTATTGGCTGGTCATTAATTGCGTCATCAACCCCTTTTTTTTTTTTTTTTAACTAGCTGAGCTAAACTGTGTTTCTGGTCTGTTTAGACCCCTGATATTCCACCAACGGGGGTCCTAATATTGTTTTTTTTTTTTTTATTTAATAATGAATTCTTAAAAATAAATAGGTAAATAAATAAAATTAAATTGTAAAAAAAATAAATAAAATGACAAAAATAAAAAACTACTGACACCAGTGGTGGAACTACCAGGGTCGCAAAGGTCGCGCTTACGATCGATCCCTGGGGTCCCATACTGTGGAGGGAACCTCAAAATGGTAGGAAGAGGGCTGTAATAAAGGGTCCCACGATGGGAGTAAAGGACCCTGGGATCAGTGAGAAGGGCCCCGGCCGGGTGGGGGGGCCCTTCATGGTTTCCTACTCTCGGGCCCCAAATGTTCTAGCTACGTCTCTGCAGGGAGTTATCCCTTAACCATAGACAGAAGGACACTGGGACGGGCAGCCTCTTGATTATCCCAAAACAACTGAAACAGGACAGGAGCAGGAAGGGAAGAGTTGAATGGATAGATTTAGAAATATATTTAACTGTCCTGGAGATATATTTTAAAGTGCTCATATCCGTTAGATTTGGAAAACTTGGCTGCCATGACTGTTAGGTTGGTCCTAAATAACTTGTCTAAACAAAACTACCGAGTATCATTGGAAATAAATATTGATACTATGTATCTGTAGTGTAAATTATATCATAATAATGTTCTATATTTTTTATATAATGATATATTTTTAGTAAAAACTTTTTTTATATACAATTGATTATGTTTCATGTCTGATCTGTTTTTTCTTCTTTTTCAATCACTCGCTAACGTCTTATGTCTCTTTGGGGTTTCCATCAACAAAATCTTCAGATCAGTGTTCCTAGTTCCCCCACCAACCATGCCAGCATACAGACGAGCGGATTTCTGGGTCAGGCGGAGTTACGACGTAAAGATTTGAAGCATGTTCCAAATCTAAAGTCCGTCAGATTTTCGACTGGAAAAGTCCGCTGAAGGTCCGATGAAGCCCACACACGATCGGATTGTCCGCCGGACTTGGCCCGTTGGACCAGTCCGGTCGTAAAGTCCGACCGTGTGTACGCTACATTAGACTTGGAAATTGAAATGTGTGAACGTCAGTTTAAGTTTAAAGCCTGTTTCAAACCTACTGATCGCCATGGGTTCATTCCCATTGACAGCTGTCATCACAGTTCCTGGTTATGTTTTGGTTCCGTGGAGCCAGTTTCTGCGGTTATGCAGAAATTGTACCGACACCAAGACTTTCAAGGAACTAGCTTGCATTCTAAGACAGAGGTTCAGTGATAAAGGATATGACCAGGTCGAAGTGGATTTAGGAGTTACAAAGAAATTTGGAAGTGGAGAGGAGCTCTATGTTGACAGAGAGACCTCGCCAGGAGTCTAACGAATCCTTGAAGTGGTCAATGATAACTTCATTTTCCATACAACATAGACAAATTAAATCTGTTATCAACAAGCACTGGAGTGTATTGAAAAGCGATCGCATTCTAGGCTCCCTGTTGCCTGATCAAGCTAAGGTGGTATACAGGGGTGCTCCATCTCTACAGAGCAAGATCGCTCCTAATATTATCAATCCACCCGTCAGAGCTTCCTTTTTTTCACAATACAGTTGGCTATTATCCATGCAAAAAATGCAATGTATGTAAATACAACACACAAGGCAGATGTAAAACTCAACAATTCAAATCTACAGTTACTGATCGTTGGTACTGTATGAAACATTTTGGTACATGTGCTACCAAGAACGTTGTTTATTTGCTCACCTGCCCTTGTGGCAAAACATATGTGGGAAGAATTATTCGTCCTTTTTCAGTGAGAGTCACTGAGCCAAACTTAAAAGTGGAGATACCAAACATACTGTACCCAAACACTATCGGCAGCACCATCGATGCCATAAGGATTTTTTGGATCTACCACAACACTTATTTTTCACCCTGTGGACTATGTACTTGTTTTTCACAATTATAAACACATTAAGTTTGGTCATGATTCTTATATGATTATTGCACTATATTCAGTCACGCACAAGTTATTGGAAATAATAATTTATTTGTTTATAGTTCCTGTGTTTATACAATGACCGTTTCACATTAGCACTGCACATATTCCCAAAACCATGTCTTTATACAGTTTGTCAAACCAGGGGCGGACCCAGGGGGGGCAACAAGGCAGTTGCCCCCCCCCCAAGAATTCGGGTGAGAGAGCGGGCAGCTCCGCAGGCGGCTCCGCGGGTGGGCCGGGCTGTCGGCTGGCTCGGTTGGTGAGCGGGCGGGAGGCTCGGTGGGCGGGTGAGAGCGCGGGCGAGCAGATGGGCGGCTTTATTGGGTGAGCGGACAGCTGGCCAATCAGGGAGCCAGCGGCGGGGGAGCAGAGAGATGACATCATCTTTCACCGCCCGGTGCCTGCCCTGCATCCTTGCAGTGCAGTTCCGCCCTCACTGTGCAGGCAGCCACGGGAAGCAGAGAGATGACATCATCTCTCTGCTGCCTGACTGGTAATCTGCTGCCTGACTCTGGGACACAGCAAGAGACCACCTTAGCAGGAAAGAGACACAGCAAGAGACAATCCGCAACGTGTGGAAGGTGACGTGGCAAGTGACAATTTGCATCTGGTGACTGCTGACGTGGCAAGTGACAATCTGCAACGTGTGGCACGTGATGTGGCAAGTGACAATCTGCATCTGGTGACAGGTGACGTGGCAAGTGACAATCCGTATCTGGTGACAGGCGACGTGGCAAGTGACAATCTGCATCTGGTGGCAGGTGACATGGCAAATGACAATCCGGAACGTGTGGCACGTGACGTGGCAAGTGACAATCTGCATCTGGTGACAGGTGACGTGGCAAGTGACCATCCACATCTGGTGACAGGCGTAGTGGCAAGTGACAAGCTGCATCTGGTGGCAGGCGACGGTGGCAGGTGACACGCTCAGGGCTCCCACTGATTCTGCATTATGGTGAGTTGAACTATTTCATTTTATATAACAATGTAATAATAGAAATAGTGAGCTTTAATCATCCTGACACCATATCAACCATTGTGCCGTGATGATTGAAGCGCCAACACCAGCTATTTCCCCGATAAATTGCCCCCAAAAAAACGTATTTTCTGGCAGTGCCCCTCCTGAGACTAGACTCTGGATCCGCCCCTGGGTCAAACCATGTCTTTATACAGCTGGTCAAACCATGTCTTTATACAGCTGGTCAAACCATGTCTTTATGGAGGTGGTCAAATCATGTCTTTATACAGCTGGTTAAACCATGTCTTTATGGAGGTGGTCAAACCATGTCTTTATGGAGATGGTCAAATCATGTCTTTATGGAGGTGGTCAAATCATGTCTTTATACAGCTGGTTAAGCCATGTCTTTATGGAGCTGGTCAAAACATGTCTTTATTGAGGTGGTCAAACCATGTCTTTAAAGAGCTGGTCAAAGAGCTGGTCGTTTATGGAGCTGGTCAAACCATTTATTCATGGAGCTGGCTTTGTACATAGGGACACAGTCATGCTGGAACAGAAAAGGGTCTTCACCAAACTGTTACCACAAGTTTGGAAGAGCACAAATTGTCTAAATGCCTGTGCTGTAGCCCGAACTGTACCCTTCACTGGACAACTTCAATTCCATCATTGGGGAAGGAAAGGGGGATTCTTGGCCATTTAGAAGGTGTGATGGTCAAGTTTCCAAATTCTTCTGGCCATAAAATGTATTATAACCCCAAGTTTTACTCTGATTTTCAGTAAGGTCCTCAAACTGTTCTGTTACATCTAATGTCTTGTATTCTACTAGGCTTCTGTTCATGACTCCCTGGTCTAAACCGCTCTTGAAACTCAATGCTGGCATCTCTGGCTACCTGACTTGACTCTTCACCTTAGTCATCTGTCCTGTGTTAGCTTAAGTGTAATCATACTCTTTACATCGACATCTACAGGGGTACCTGCCAGTAGAAGCGTACACTTCCAGTAGCTTTGAATAATAAATAGTAACAAATTACAGAGAGAACCTCTTGTAGCTCTGCCCTTGTGTGTTTTGTTACTCCACCCCTTTTAACAAAGGTACATATTTAAGTCTTATATCTGATCCCATCTACAGAAAGACAGTAGCTTATGGGTGAAAGCCACAGAATGAAGTGGAATATATAGCTAGCTGGAGGCAAATTATTACAGTGAGATCTGCTACTTACTTTTTTTTACTTGCATGCCATTTGGATGGTTTATGTATAGTTTAGGCTTACCCAGGATATAAGGCACTGGATGGATATGCAGAATATGAACTGTACTATTTAATTCACGTAGGTTGATGTAAGCGTGTGCTTTATTCATAATTAGCAACGTAGCATGTTGACTTTATAGGAAGGACTTAACGCAGGCCATAGTCACCATACTGACCATCCATGAGCTCTCCTGCTGCTCCAGAGACTTGCTGAGCAAATCAAAATTTCCTTAGGATCATACATGTTTGCCCCCTGCAATTAAGCATGGCGGTTGGGCGCATTGAAGTGCTACATTTGTACATCTCTACAGGACCTAGAAGTGACATTGCAGCCAGCCAGAGAATCCACAGAGCACAGTGGGGCACATGCCACCCATTTCCCCAGATTTGTTGGATAGCAGTAGTGCACAGAGCTCCTTAGGCAAGCAAAGATTTAATATGCCATCTGCCAGAAAGGTGGGTATAAACCTTCTTCTTTTACAGGTTGGTCCCTATTCATTTTTATTATAGTGACATGTTCACTGTAATGTCCCCGCCTTTTAAAGTACTTAATGTGGGAAAAGTACAGGTCCACTTTAAAGAGGCACATTTTAAGGAAAACAAATAATTCATGGCCAATGGACAGTTGATTTCATATATACAGTATACATATATATTTTTGGGTGAATATTGAATCATTAAGGGCTTTTTTTCTTAGAGAATAGGTGCAGGTACTCCCCCCTTTACATCACCCCTTTTCTCCACCCCTACCCACCTCTGAGCATTGTCCCTTGGTTCCACCCCCTACCGACCTTCGAGCATTGTCCCTTGGTTCCACCCCCTACCCACCTCCCAGTATCACCCCTTTAGGAAAATACAGAACCAAGTATCATTTTGTGGTGCTATGTAATTTGTATGGACTTTGTTAATGATAATAAGGAAACAGTAAAATAGATTCCCTGCAGCCAGCAGCACTAGACCCCTCCACAAAACATAGATCCCCCCAGCAACAATAGACCTCCCGCCAAAAACAATACCTACTCCCCGCATAATAGATCCACCCCAGCAACAAAAGGTCTCCCAGCAGCCAGCATCAATAGACTCCTCACTCAATAGTAGGTCCTTCCCAGCAACAATAGATCCCTCTGCAACAATAGATCCCCTCCAGCAGCCAGGAATAGAGCCTCCAGCATCCCCCCCCAGCCATTACATACATTCAGTGCCAGAGGTGCCGGAACTGCGTTCCCCCGCGTTCCCGCTGAAAAAAAGCACTGAGTGAAATATTTCAGAGCCTGTGGGGCTGTATACTTTTATTTACTGGAATGGGATAAGCTGATTGAAGATGGGGGTTCTTATGTTGAGACTAAAAAAAAAAGTTACATAAATGTCTGGATTTTTTGCTTATTTTGCATTATGAAAAGTAGGGAAGGAGAATCAGTAAAAATAAAAAAAATAATAATTTCAGCCCACTCGACTGCTATGGGGCCTGAAGGTGGAAGGGGCCCCTTTAGGGAGGCTGCTCAGGCAATTTAAACATATAAAATCTGTGTGCCTGTGGAGATAACACAAATCTATCATGGTATTATTAAGGAGTGAATAGATTTCTGTTGACAATGAACCTGTACCCCCTGTGACCTTGGCCCTGTACCGCCTGTGATGCTGATTCTGTACCCCCTGTGACCCCAAACTTGTACCCATTGTGACCTTGGCCCTTTAAACCCTGACCTTGTAACCCCTGTGACACTGACCCTGTACCCCCTGTGACCCTGACCCCTTATCCCCTGTGACCCTGACCCTGTACCCCCTGTGACCCTGACCCCTTACCTCCTGTGACCCTGACCCTGTACCCCCTGTGACCCTGACCCTGTATGCCCCTGTGACCCTGACCCTCTACGCCGCTGTGTCCCTGACCCTGTACCCCCTGTGACCCTGTACCCCCTGTGACACTGACCCTGTACACTCTGTGACCCTGTACCCCCTGTGACACTGACCCTGTACACTCTGTGACACTGACCCTCTACGCCCCCGTGACATTGACCCTGTACCCCCCTTGTGACACTAACCCTGTATGCCCCTGTGATCCTGACCCTGTACCCCCTGTGACACTGACCCTGTACCTCCTGTGACACTGACCCTGTACCTCCTGTGACCCTGTAACCCCTGTGACACTGACCCTGTACCCCCTGTGACACTGACCCTCCATGCCCCTGTGACACTGACCCTGTACCCCTGACACTGTACCCCCTGTGACCCTGACCCTGTACCCCCTGTGACCCTGACCCTGTACCCCCTGTGACCCTGACCCTTTACTCCCGATGAGACTGACCCTGTACGCCCTGTGACATTTCCAAATAAGAAGAGCTGACATTGGACGTACAGGAGGAGACTTCAGAATGGCGGTCACCAATCACAGATCCGCTTTTCAGCCTGCACAGTAAGAAGAATTTGCTTAGCTGTCTTAGTAGTGTCGATGTTTTGCGCTCAGAGCTTCTGAACATCCCGGCCAGCACTGAAAATAACCCTGTATGTCTAACACTGGCTTGCTCAGGATGTAAAAATCCCGGAATGTCTCCTCAGCTGTTTGGGGTTCTGCCCAAATTTTAAAGAAGTTTTTATTGGGGTTGTAAAGTTGTAGTGAGCAGATGTTACAAAACAATGGTGTCATCATATAAAATATTGTGATGTCATTATCATTGATACTACAACTCTTATGCCCCGTACACACGGTCGGACATTGATCGGACATTCCGACAACAAAATCCATGGATTTTCTCTGACAGATGTTGGCTCAAACTTGTCTTGCATACACACGGTCACACAAAGTTGTCGGAAAATCCTATCGCTCTGAACGCGGTGACGTAAAACACGTACGTCGGGACTATAAACGGGGCAGTAGCCAATAGCAAAATTTTATAGCCTGCTCTCAAACTTTGTGTGTCGGAAATTCCGATGGAAAAAGCCTGATGGATCCCACACACGGTCGGAATTTCAGACAACAAGCTCCTATCGCACATATTCCGTCGGAAAGTCTGACCGTGTGTACAGGGCAATAGTGTTATGGAGCCTGCTTTCCTTATTTCTTCTTGATATGGAGCCCTGTTTGTTATGGAAATCGCAAACTATAACCCAAGCTAAGTAACTTTGGGGGCTCGTCCGGGATTAAACAAGTTACTTGGCATTTGAATAGAGGAAGCCCAGCTTCCGAATTCTAGACGACCACTAACATTCAATATTCCATATATCTATACTATAAGAAAAATCACTAAAATAGCCATGGAAACATGTAGGTTTTACTATGCTAAAATAGGATAAAGATAATGCTATGCCAGATGTTTGTAAGTTTAATTGTAACAAAATTGCAAAAGAAAATTAGTTTTACAACTTGAGAAAAAACAATCCCCTGCGCTAAAGATACTAATCAGTGATTAGGCCTGCCGCCGATGTACATGACATAAGTCAAAACATTGAAAAAAGGGTATAAGTACCACAGCGCTGAGAGCCTGAATAAATACAATAATGTGCAACTGTAGTGCTTACAAATATAAGTGCAAAATATATTCCAAAAAAAAAAAATATATATATATACAACCCCTGGCAAAAATTATGGAATCACCAGTCCCTGAGGATGTTCCTTCAGTTGTTTATTGTTGTAGAAAAAAAAGCAGATCACAGACATGGCCAAAAACTAAAGGCATTTCAAATGGCAACTTTCTGGCTTTAAGAAACACTAAAAGAAATCAAGAAAAATAATTGTGGTGGCCTGTAACAGTTAGATTTATAGAACAAGCACAGGGAATAAATTATGGAATCACTCAATTCTGAGGAAAAAATTATGAAATCATGAAAAACAAACAAACGAAATAACACTCCAACACATCACTAGTACTTTGTTGCACCACCTCTGGCTTTTATAACTGCTTGCAGTCTCTGAGGCATTAACTTCATGAGTGATAAACAGAACTCTTCATCAATCTGGCTCCAGCCTTCTCTGATTGCTGTTGCCAAATCATCTTTGCAGAATGGAGCCTTGTCATGGACCATTTTCTTTAACTTCCACCACAGATTTTCAATTGGATTGAGATCTGGACTATTTGCAGGCCATGACATTGACCTTATGTGTCTTTCTTCAAGGAATTTTTTCACAGTTTTTGCGTTATCATCTTGATAAATGATTTCATCATCCCCAAACATCCTTTCAATAGATGGGATAAGAAAAGTGTCCAAAATTTCAATGTAAACCTGTGCATTTATTGAAGATTTAATGACAGCCATCTCCCCAGTGCCTTTACCTGACATGCAGCCCCTATATCATAATTGACTGTGGAAATTTGCATGTTTTCTTTAGACAGTTGTCTGCATAAATCTCATTGGAACGACACCAAACAAAAGTTCCAGCATCATCACCTTGCCCAATGCAGATTCGAGATTCATCACTGAATATGACTTTCATCCAATCATCCACAGTCCACGATTGCCTTTCCTTAGCCCATTGTAACCTTGTTTTTTTGTGTTTAGGTGTTAGAGATGCTTTCTTTTAGCTTTTCTGTATGTAAATCCCAATTCCTTTAGGCGGTTTCTTACAGTTCGGTCACAGATGTTGACTCCAGTTTCCTCCCATTTGTTCCTCATTTGTTTTGTTGTACATTTTCTGTTTTCAAGGCATATTGCTTTAAGTTTTCTGTCTTGACGCTTTGATATCTTCTTTGGTCTACCAGTATGCTTGCCTTTAACCACCTTCCCATGTTGTTTGTATTTGGTCCATGTTTTAGACACAGCCGACTGTGAACAACCAACATCTTGTGCAACACTGCGTGATGATTTACCCTCTTTACCTACATACTAACAAGCAGATTTCATCTGATGCAGGTGTTAGTGTTTGTAATGAAAATTTACAGGGTGATTCCATAATTTTTTCCTCAGAATTGAGTGATTCCATCATTTATTCCCTGTGCTTGTTCTATAAATCTAACTGTTACTGGCCACCACAATTATTTTTCTTGATTTCTTTTAGTGTTTCTTAAAGCCAGAAAGTTGCCATTTGAAATGCCTTTAGTTTTTGGCCATGTCAGTGATCTGCTTTTTTTCTACAGCAATAAACAACTGAAGGAACATCCTCAGGGAATGGTGATTCCATAATTTTTGCCAGGGGTTATATATATATATATATCAAGCATGTAGCCAGCGAAAACTTAAAAAACACGTGCAAATATGTATAAACTTCTAGTTGGAAGGTTCCTTTCACAGGTGCCTTCCACAGGCGCTGCTGTGCTAGAAATAGTGCAAATCAATATTAAGCATGTGACCAGTGAAAGTCCAAAAAAGACGTGCACATAAACATATAGCAGTTCTCAGTTGATAAGTTCCTTTGAAAAGTGCTGCTGTGCTAAAAAAAAACATATACTGCTGTAAACAGGTGCATACGGGATCCACAACCCCCACCCCCCCTTATGGTTGAACTCACCTGATCCAATGGACCCCCAAGCAGTACTGTATTGCGGGTCAGGTAGGCTTAGTATGGTGAGCGGGGTGATGAAAACGCCAACTCCTGGGTGCGATCCTTCCTGGGGTGTTTTCAGGCACAAACATATGGAGGAAGAGCCCGCATAGTAAAGTACGTCTTGTTTAATTAATTAATGAATGAATTAATTAAAATCAATCTTTACAAAGTTGCAATCATAAAATCAATCTTTACAAGGTTCCAAGGTGGAGGGCAAAACGGATGAACATCAATTACCAGTCCATTAATCAATAGGTTCTCTGCAATTGAACGGGCATCGGACGTGATGTCACAGGGGGCGTTATCAAAGTTGTATTAGTAATGAAAAAAATTTATTTGGTAAATTATGTATCATTTTGTTGTATTTAACGCAGGTGGAAGAAAAAGACAACGCGACATTTGATGAAGTCACCCATAAAAGGAATAAACATGATTATCACCAGCTTAAAAGCCAGCAATCAAAATCATACCTCGGAACAAGACTCTGTAAGACAAGAGAAAAATGGAATGATGATACTATATGCAGTTTTTCTGTTTTTTTCTGTTATTGGCTTGGTGGGAAACCTTATCGTGTTTTCGTACCTTGGTTTCAAGATCCAGAGGAACAAATATACAGTCTACATTATGAATCTGTCAATGGCTGACGCCATCTTGGAAACAGTCGCTATCATGGCTTTGATAGCCAATATCATTTCGAACACTAGTAATAATGAGATAAAATCTTTTAATTTATCCTTGACTGTATTGTATTTCGCCATGATCTATACTGGGATGTATCTCCTCACAGCCATCAGCACGGAAAGATGTATTTCGGCCCTGTTCCCCATTTGGAATACTGTTCACCGCCCTCAAAATCTGTCCACCATTATGTGCTGCTTTGCGTGGGCCCTTGGAGGTCTGGAAAGTCTTCTTGATAACTTTGTTTGCGGACCTGATCTTCCAGATGATAGGACATTAAAGTGTGTGGTTATTGGTGTGATGGATTTCACTTTAGCTGTTGGGATCTGCCTACCGCTTATGGTCATTTCCACTTCCATCCTGCTCATTAAAATAAAGACGACCTTCCGGCAACAGTATCCGCCGAAACTCTACATCATTATCATTGTGGCTGCTATTATGTTCACGTTATCTGTTTTGCCATTAAATACTATAAGTCTTTTGTTACTCTGCAGGCTGGTGCCACCAAATTTAGTACCAGTCAAAGCATTTATTCCTAGCGAATATTGGGTGATAGTTAACAGTGCGATTAATCCTTACATTTATTTCCTTGTTGGAAAAATATGGAACCAGGGGACTTGCTGCTCCATAAGAGATACTCTACATAGAGCCTTTACTATTGACATTGATGATTGATAAAAAACAGAGCAGACCAATAAGTAATGCAGATTTATCCAGTCCAACCTTTAAACCAAAGGACCTGTATTCTCCTTCACTTTGGACACTGCTGAATGATCAAAAAAATGGATAAAGAAAACCCAAACCTAATTATAACTCAAAACAAGCATGTAACTCCAATTACAACCCAACAATAACCCAACCAACTCTAAACAAAACCCTAATCTAACCCTTGGCCCTAATCCCTCAATCAGTCCTAACCCTACCCAACCCTGAACCTCAGTCCCAATTCTCAACCCAACTCAACTTTTCAGCCCTCATTTTTCACCCATATCCTAACCCAGCCTCAAACCTAATCCTTAGCCAAAATTCTTCACCTCGTTTTAATCCAAACTTTTTCTTATGTTACCTTAACACTTGATCATTACCCAATAATCAGGGCTTTTTTCCCCTCAGAATAGGTGCAGGAACTTACTTGCCCTAGCTAATTCCCTGCCCCACCAAGAAGCATCCTTTGTGCTGTTGGCTGCTATTTAGGTTGAAATGTGGCCCCCTGACTGGTCTCTTGGCTCTAACTGCCAAAGCACTGGTAGATCACAGCTATGGTGGGTGGGGGCTATGTAATGTAAAACCCATTGTATACAGAGTGCACTGCAGCATTCAGAAGTACTGTCCCCAACAAATCTGCCTTGTCCTCCCCAAGCAAAAATCCTACCTACCTCATTAATACATATTAACCTAACCATAACCACTAACCCTAATTAAATTGTTGGGGGGGGGTTGGGCCTCACGAAGATAACTGAGGGAGCATTCAGATAAGGTTTTTTTCTGGTTATCTCAGCTTTACTGAATTGCCCTTAGGACACTTATCATTTAAGGGGCACCTATTAAGCTCCCATTGAGCGCCAATGAAAGGGGAGGTAGAGGGTTATGTATTACCACCACGGACTACCAAATAAAGGGGAGATGGGGGTTAATTATCTCTGTCACTGTCTGACCCCCACGGAATAGAGTGGGGTAGTGGGGGTAGGGAAAATTTTTACTGCCACTGGCCACCCAACGAAATGGAGAGTTGGTGGGTTAATTATCACTGCCACCAATGTAAAAAAAAAAAAAAGCAGTATTCATTTTTACTGCTACAGACCCTCAAAAAAAGAGTGGGGTTTAGTTATTACTCCCACTGACCATCAACGAAAGGGAGATCATTACTATTGCCACTGACCACCAATGAAAGTGGGGGTTAATAACACTGCCACTAGGGGGATCTTTTATATTGTTGCCACTGACCACCAATGCTGTGGTTTAGAAATGCTCCGATGACACTGTTGGGGGGTTGGTATTACTGCCATTGACCACCAGTGAAAGGGTGGGTGGTGGGTTAATTATCACTGCCACTGACCACCAATGAAAAAAAGGGTATTTATTATCACTGCCACACATCACCAATGAAGGGATGGGGCGGGTAGTTATTATCTTCACTGACCGCCAATAAAAGAGGGTTGTTATTACTGCCACCGACCACCAATGAAAGTGGGGGTTAATAACACTGCCACTGACCACTATTGAAAGGTGGGTCTCTAATATCGTTGCCATCGACCACCAATGCCGTGATTAAATAATGCTCCCACTGACACCAATGTTGGGGATTGCTATTACTGCCACTGACACCAATGTTGGGGGTTACTTTTACTGCCAGTGACACCAATGTTGAGAGTGACACCAGTGATGGGTCTTATTTTACTCACAGTTTCTGTTCAATGTACCCCAGGCCCTATTTTGTCTAAAATATAGCAAAGCAAACTTGGCCACAAGTGGTCATTTTTCTTCTTATTCTTTTCAAGAAGACCCTCCTAATAATTTTTTCGCATATTGGCTACTATGTATATGTTATGTTCAGAGATGCTAAATAAGAGTTGAGCGTAGTACGAACTCTTCCACAGCTCACAATGTTGCTTTGTAAATATATATTTTTTTATCAGTTTCACCACGTTTGTTCCTTTTACTCCATAGAATACCTCTATAGTTCTGTACTTGGAACATAACACCATTTTTACCTCTAATAGGTCTACAAAAACACATTCACACAGTCAAAGGGACTTACTATCCTAAGTCGCAGGCACTGTGGTGTAAAAAACAAAAAAAAACAAAACAAAAACATGAGTGCTAGTTGTTTCAAAATTTCTATAGCTGCAACTTATTGGAGGAAGAGTAAAAGTGGAGATGAGTACCCACAGGTTACATAGTTACATAGTCAGGTTGAAAAAAGACACATGTACATATAGTTCAACCAATAGAAAGCAACAAAGTAACACTTAACTTGTGGTTCCACTCTTTAAATGCCTGAAATCACCTCCTGCCCCAGACACCTCCTGGCTGAACTACAAGTACCTCCGTAGGTGGTCTGGTCTTCATTTACTTCAACATCTCAAGGAAAGGGATTAGATGACCATTGGAGCTTCAGGTGGTAACTCATTTCATGACCCTGCAAGCAACATGGCCATGTGGGCGGCTTGATGTGGACCAAGCTGGAACCAGTTGTTTTCTGTGTTGTCTCTCATTGGAACTCCATTAAAACTGTGTTGTGTCACCATTGGAACTCCATTGGAACTGTGTTATCTCTCCATTGGAACTGTGTTGTCTCTTCATTGGAACTCCATTGGAACTGTGTTGTCTCTCCATTGGAACTGTGTTGTCTCTCCATTGGAACTATGTTATCTCTGCATTTGAACTCTGTTACTGCCACTGACACCAATGTTGAGAGGTACTATTACTGCCAGTGACACCAGTGATCGGTCCTATTTTACTCCCAGTTTCTGTTCAGTGTCCCCCAGGTCCATTGGAACTGTGCTGTCTCTCCTTTGGAGCTCTATTGGAACTGTGTTGTCTCTCTATTGGAACGCCATTGGAACTGTGTTGTCTCTCCATTGGAACTCCATTGGAACTGTGTTGTCTCTCCATTGGAACTCCATTGGAACTGTGTTGTCTCTCTATTGGAACGCCATTGGAACTGTATTGTCTCTCCATTGGAACTCCATTGGAACTGTGTTGTCTCTCATTGGAACTCCATTAAAACTGTGTTGTGTCTCCATTGGAACTCCATTGGAACTGTGTTATCTCTCCATTGGAACTGTGTTGTCTCTCCATTGGAACTATGTTATCACTGCATTTGAACTCTGTTACTGCCACTGACACCAATGTTGAGAGGTACTATAACTGCCAGTGACACCAGTGATGGGTCCTATTTTACTCCCAGTTTCTGTTCGGTGTCCCCCAGGTCCTATTTTGTCTAAAATATAGCAACACCAGGGGGTAATTTCCACGCTACAAACCAAAATTGGGCCCGATTTTTGGCTGGATGTGGACCAAGCTTGAATCAGTTGTTTTCTGTGTTGCCTCTCCATTGGAACTCCATTGGAACTGTGTTGTCTCTCCATTGGAACTGTGTTGTCTCTCTATTGGAACTGCATTGGAACTGCGTTGTCTCTCCATTGAAACTCTTGTGAATTCTCCAGATGCTTAAACAGTTGCACATCATTGTAGACTCCACATCTTTGCTAAGATAATGACAATGGGGAACCATGCTTGCACAATCTGTACTGGTATGGCCACTTGTAGAAGGGGGTAATTGCCACACTACAAACCAAAATTGGGCCCGATTTTTGGCTGGATGTGGACCAAGCTGGAATCAGTTGTATTCTGTGTTCTCTCTCCATTGGAACTTAATTGGAACTGTGTTGTCTCTCCATTGGAACTCCATTGGAACTGTGTTGTCTCTTCATTGGAACTGCATTGGAACTGTGTTGTCCCTCCATTGGAACTCTATTGGAACTGTGATGTCTCTCCATTGGAACTGCATTGGAACTGTGTTGTCTCCATTGAAATGCATGCATGGCCACTTGTAGACTCAATCAGTGGCACATGTGTCAATGTAGACTAGCCACTGGGAGATAGTTGCCACCCAATAACAGGAGGTGCCTGAACAAGGACCTTCATGGCAGGATCATCAGGGGTTATTTTAATGGGAACTGCAGATTTAAAAAGCATTTTTTGAATTCCATTACAATGTTAAAGCTTCTATGAGATTTTGGTGATTGAGTTCATACCCACTTTAAGCAGTTTGTGGATGTCTTCCTCAAAATGGTTTTGTGCATCCAGCTCTGGGCTTGCCACGTGTCTTTAGGTGGCCATCATGGTAAACAGCAGGGATAAATAAGACCCCCTCGATGATCCTAGTTAACAGCAGGAAGAGAAACCATAATGGGAAAAGGATACATCACACAACAATGTTAATAATAAAGGAGACTGTATCGTTTTTATATATGGAAGAACTAGACCATAGAAATATGTTTATAGCCACCCCATGACAACCTATGGCTTGGAAGACCCGTCCAGACTTCATCCTACCACTCCACCCCCTGTCATCTTCATACCCCTGTACCCCTCTGCCAGCTTCCTACCACTCCACCCCCTCTCATCTTCACCCCCCTGTACCCCATGTCTGACATCCTATCACCCCACCCCCTGTCATTTTCAACCTCCCCCCAGTACCCCTCTGCTAGCTTCCTTCCACCTCACCCCCTGTCATCTTCATCCCCCTGTACCCCTCTTCCAGCTTCCTACCACCCCACCTACTATAATCATCATCATCCCCATACCCTACTTCTGACATCCTACCACCCTGCCCCCTGTCATCAACATCCCCATCACCCCCCTGTACCCCACCTCTAGCATCCAACCATCCTATCCCCATCATCATCCTCATCTTCATCCCCCCTGTTCCCCACTGTCATCATCCTCCCCCTCTGCTGACATCCTACCACCCCACCCCCTGTCATCATCACCCTGTATCCCACCTCTGGCATCTTACAACCCTGCCTCCTGTCATTATCATCCACATCCCTCCTGTACCCCACCTCTGGCATCCTATCACCCTACCCCCTATCATTATAGGGGAGATATCTCAGCCTCTCATCCCAATGCTGCCACCATCACCCTAAACTGTTTCCTGTCATCCAACCAACAGTACCCCAACAATTGCATCACACACCACATAATTACCGCTTACCCAGTGAACGGTAATTATGTGCTGTAGCCCCTATCAAACAATCAGTGAGCATTAATAATGTGCAATAACCTCTAGCAACCAATCCGAGAGTGATAATGATAAGCAGTAACCTATAGCAGCCAATCAGTGAGCAGTAATGATGTGCAGTAACCTAAAGCAACCAATGGGTAAGCGGTAATTATGTGCAGTAACCTCTAGCAACCAATCAGTGAGTGGTAATGATGTGCAGGAACCTCTAGTAACCAATCAGTGAGCCTGAAGCAATAAGTGAGTGTGAACCAGATCTTTATGTTTACATTATTAACATGTTTTTTTTTAGATAATTCTGTGTGTGTTTTTTGGGATGTTGGGATGGAGAGTGAAATTGCTGGGGTGGGGGCAGGAAAATGTTTGCCCAGGGTCCAATCAATAATAAAGATGGCCCTGGTGTCCCCAGGCTGGTGGGGTGAGCGGGCCGGCACACACTTGGGTAAAGCCATGGAGGTTACAACCAGCTGTAACACCCCCCCTCACACGGAGAACATCTTATTAGCTGCAGGCAATAGCAGGCTCTACCGCCATCCTAGCCTTCACCCAAAGCCGGAACCACATTGCATGGCAGGAGTTGTAGTTCTTCACACCACATACTAGACTTGGCCCTCCAGTGCCTGCGCTCTGCAGAGACTACATCTCCCAGGATGCACTGCAGGGCGCCAAAAGCGAATATGTCAGCTTCTCCTGCTTTTAGTAGGGGACAGAGGGGTGTATAGAGGAATTATCTGTCTGCACTCTGTCTGTGGAGGGATTGTCTGTGGCCCTAGTGTTGGGTGGCTGCTGCAGCAATGTGGCATTACCGTGTTGTATCATGTCTGCAGCCTCTGGCCATCTCTTGTTTCATGTCTACAGCCTCTGACCATCTCTTGTATCATGTCTGCAGTCTCTGACCATCTCTTGTATCATGTCTGCAGTCTCTGACCATCTCTTGTATCATGTCTGCAGCCTCTGACCATCTCTTGTATCATGTCTGCAGCCTCTGACCATCTCTTGTATCATGTCTGCAGCCTCTGACCATCTCTTGTATCATGTCTGCAGCCTCTGACCATCTCTTGTGTCATGTCTGCAGCCTCTGACCATCTCTTGTGTCATGTCTGCAGTCTCTGAGCATCTCTTGTGTCATGTCTGCAGTCTCTGAGCATCTCTTGTATCATGTCTGCGGTCTTTTCTGCAGTAATTTCTATCGCTCTAATATTTTTTTCAGTTATGGGAGTGAGTGGGGCCTCATGTCTAAGTTTTGCCTAAGGCCTCACAAAGCCTAGAGCCGCCTCTGATGTACTTCACCATTTTCTCCTCCACCAGACACCAAACCTTCCTTTCTAGAGAACTGGATGCCCATCACGGTAACCAGGCATAAATGTGTCTGCGCCAACTTCACCTCACACATAATTGTGAAGTATTGTGTAGAAAAATATTTTTACCTCTAATTCTTTTCAAGTTATATATTTTATAATAGTAATTTATTGTATTGTATCGTATCTTTTATAATAATATTTTATAATAAAACTGATTATAGTAAAATAATTGCTGTTCTTTTAACGCTTTCTTTCTGGTTTCCAAAAAAAAAAATTGTTGCACCAAAGATTACCGCTGGCCCTATTGTGAGGTCTCTATGTGCCGAAATGTTTGCATTTCACAAACAATGCAGCAGAGATTACTCCTTTTTCAGCATAAGGAATAAGACTCCTCATGTTTTAGCACAAGGTGTGAGACTCCTTGATGACGAGAGGAGACAGAGGAACAACGTTTATAAACAATATTACTTTGCTTCTCTCTATCTCCCATATGATCAATGTTTATAAACAATGTTACTTTGTATCTCTTTAACTCCTGTCTGATCAATGTTTATAAACAATGTTACTTTGTATCTCTCTATCGCCCATCTGATCAACATTTATAGACAATGTTATGTTGAAAGTACATGAGAAAATCCGGACAGCCGCACTCCAGGAAGATATAATTCAAAAACCATTTATTGTAAATTCAGGAGCATATAGCATATAAGACACTGTGGCAGAAGGTACAGGCAATCAGCTAACGCATTTCGCACTTATGCTAAGTGCTTACTCATAGCTGAGCCTTCTAAGAGGCATTTTTACTGTCCTGCAAACTTTAGGGGGGCTGGACTGTGACCAATGGGAGAAGAAAGTGTCCTGGAGTAAATAATGTCCCATCATTGGTATTAGTGGGAGGAATAGTGCCCCTTCATTGGTATCAATAGGGGGAATAGTGTCCCATCATTGGTATCAATAGGGGGAATAGTGCCCCATCATTGGTATCAGTGGGAGTATTAGTGCCCCATCTTTGGTATCAATAGAGGGAATAGTGCCCCAACATTGGTATCAGTGGAAGGAATAGTGCCCCATCATTAGGATCAGTAGGAGGAAGAGTGTCCCATCATTGGTGTCAGTGGAAGTACTAGTGCCCCATCATTGGTATCAGTGGGAGGAATAGTGCCCCAACATTGTTGTCAGTGGGAGGAATAGTGCCCCATCATTGGTATCAATGGGAGGAATAGTGTCCCATAATTGTTGTCAGTGAGAGGAATAGTGCCCCATCGTTAGTATCAGTGGGAGGAAAAGTGCACCATCCTTGGTATCAGTGGGAGGAATAGTGCCCCATCATTGGTGTCAGTGAGAGGAATAGTGCCCCATAATTGGTGTTAGCGAGAGGAATAGTGCCCCATCATTGGTGTCAGTGGGAGGAAAAATGCCCCATCCTTGGTATCAGTGGGAGGAATAGTGCCCCATAATTGGTGTCAGTGAGAGGAATAGTGCCCCATAATTGGTGTCAGTGAGAGGAATAGTGCCCCAACATTGGTGTCAGTGAGAGGAATAGTGTCCCATCATTGGTGTCAGTGAGAGGAAGAGTGCCCCATCATTGGTGTCAGTGAGAGGAATAGTGCCCCATCTTTGGTATCAGTGGGAGGAATAGTGCCCCATCATCTGTGTCAGTGAGAGGAATAGTACCCCATCATTGGTGTCATTGAGAGGAATAGTGCCCCATCATTGGTATCAATGGGAGGAATAGTGCCCCATCATTGGTATCAATGGGAGGAATAGTGCCCCATCATTGGTATCAGTGGGAGTAATAGTGCCCCATCATTGGTATCAATAGAGGGAATAGTGCCTCATCATTGGTATCAATGGGAGGAATAGTGCCGCATCATTGGTGTCAGTGAGAGGAATAGTGCCCCATCTTTGGTATCAGTGGGAGTAATAGTGCCCCATCATCTGTGTCAGTGAGATGAATAGTACCCCATCATTGGTATCAATGGGAGGAATAGTACCCCATCATTGGTATCAGTGGGAGTAATAGTGCCCCTTCATTGGTATCAATGTGAGAAATAGTGCCCCATCATTGGTATCAGTGGGAGTAATACTGCCCCTTCATTGGTATCAATAGGGGGAATAGTGCCCCATCAATGGTATCAGTGGGAGTATTAGTGCCCCATCATTGGTATCAATAGAGGGAATAGTGCCCCGACATTGGTATCAGTGGGAGGAATAGTGCCCCATTGTTGGTTTCAGCAGCAAGAACTATGCCATACTGTTGCTCACAGTGGGGGAAATAATGCCCCAAGGGCGAGATAGAAGCAAGCAAAGGGCCACAGTTTGGGGACCACTGCCTTAAAGCACAGCTAAACCCTAAACTGAACAATTGTTTCCTTCATTTCACTCACTGCCTAGTAGGTAGTTAACTGTTATTACTGAGCCAATCAGCTGCGGCTGGGACAATTCCAGCAGCTGCCTGTACTGTATACAAAAGGATGGGGATACTCCTGACATCATTGACCTAATAGGGAGTGCAGCTGCAGGGCAGGGAATCTCGCACTTCACAGCTCATTGTCCCGGCACTGACGGCTAACGTCTTGGTTTGGCCAAACACGTATCCGGACTGAACCCGGAGTCAGACCCAAGGTCACATCTAGTGATGAGGGATGATGAGCTTCAGGTTTGGGTTGAACAAGAATTTGACCTTCACCCACCCAGCCTGACCACAGCAGGAGGTTGGTCATTGGGTGCTACCATCGCCAACCTCTGAAGACCTGACTTGTTGACTCTTCTTGGTTTATGCTGATGTCTTCTCTGCCACTTCTCCAAGAAAGATCTGCTTCCCTTTCTGAATACACACTCTTCTGTTTTCCCAATTGTTTTATGAACATGTTGTATGTTTGTGCTTCACATAACCAGTTCCCTCTCTGGCCTCGCATGACCCTAATGACAGCTGATATGCGTAGAGACGTCAGCTGGAAGTAGACCTCGCTACCCAGAAACGAAGGACCAAACCTTCTGAAGAAACAGGAACCGCCCAAACCTGACTGTGTTCATTAATAACAGAGTGCAGATGCACAATAGGTTACTATAAGCACAAAATAATAAAAAAATAAAATAAAAACATTCTTAAAGGATATATATATCTTTGTTCTCCAATAAATAAATAAAAGTTGGTCTTCACACCTGGCTGAGTCAGAGCCTCCAACTCCAAGAGTCATATAATGATTATTTGTGTACAGCACGTGGTAGGAAATGGACATCTTCGATTCGTTCAAATTTCTGAATCACAATAGTAACAAATTTCAAGGAATCTGAAATAAATGATAATATAACGAATCATCCGAATTCGAAAGTGAGTTCAAATTCAAAAGGGAAACATACTGCAATCAATACAGTGAGGTATAAAAGTGAAATAAGATAATATATAGATAGGAAAAAAGGTTTGGGACTTTAACCACTTCCGGACCGGTACTTTGGCGCTGAATACCGTTGTTATGGCAGCAGATAGCTGAGATAACCACTGGTATTTTTAAAAACAGCGGGTGGTCCACTTTCAGATAAAAGTGGTCTCTGCGGCGGATTCGCCACAAGATCACTTTTATCGGCGGCGGGAGAGGTGCCCCCCCCTCTACAGCCGTATCCTGGTCATCTCCGCTGCTTACTGGAGCTGTCAGTAGCGGCAGAGACAATCCTTCCCCTCAGAAGCTGGAAGTTGAGTGAGGGAATGATGCCCCCCCCACTCAACTCCATACCATTGGATGTAATTGCCAGACCATTGTTCCTAATTTTTACTGACAGTCTACTGACTGGAATGGTACCAGCTGATTGGAGAAAAGCCAATGTAGCACCAATATTTAAAAAGGGCCAAAAATGCATCCCTGTGAATTACAGACCAGTTAGCCTAACATCAATAGTATGTAAACTCTTGGGGGGGATGATAAGGGACTATATACAAGCAGTGGCGGCTGGTGAAGTTTTAGGATGGGGGGGCGCCAGACCCCACCCTTCCTTTTTGACCCCTCCCACTTGGTGAAAATGGGCGTGGTTTCAGCGAAATAGTGGGCGTGGCTCTAAGGTAGCGTGGTTAGCGTCTGAGATGAACGAGGGATGGAGGGAGAGGGAGAGGGAGAGATGGACAGCAGGCCTAGATCCTACACAACAATAGAAATGTGTATTCTAGAAAGTTTAACAATCAGCAGATAAAGATACTCCAAACACCTGGTGTTAGCGCTTCAATCATCCCGGCACCATGGTTGTTATGGTGTCAGGATGATTGAAGCGCATTATTACTATTATTACATTGTAATATAAAATGAAATCATTCAACTCACCATAATGCAGAATCAGTGGGAGCCCCGAGTGTGTCACTAGCCACGTCGCCTACAACCAGATGCCATCAGGTGTCCCCAGCAGTCCGTCCTTACATGCAGCCTGTGTCACATCAAATGCAGCCTCTGTCACATAAAATGCAGCCTCTGTCCCCCCAAATGCAGCCTCTGTCTCCCCAAATGCAGCCTCTGCCCCCCCCCAAATGCAGCCTCTGCCCCCCCCCCAAATGCAGCCTCTGTCCCCCCCCCCCAAATGCAGCATGCCTGTATCCCATTACATGCAGCATGCCTGTGTCCCATTAAATGCAGCCTCTGTTCCCATTAAATGCAGCCTCTGTTCTCCAAAATGCAGCCTCTGTCCCCCCCAAATGCAGCATGCCTGTGTCCCATTAAATGCAGCCTCTGTTCCCCCAAATGCAGCCTCTGTCCCCCCAAATGCAGCCTCTGTCCCCCCCAAATGCAGCATGCTTGTGTCCCATTAAATGCAGCCTCTGTTCCCCCAAATGCAGCCTCTGCCCCCCCAAATGCAGCCTCTGTCCCCCCCCAATGCAGCATGCCTGTCCCCCCCAAATGAAGCCTCTGTCCCCCCCCCAATGCAGCCTCTGTCCTCCCCCCCAAATGCAGCCTCTGTCCCCCCCAAATGCAGCATGCCTGTGTCCCATTAAATGCAGCCTCTGTTTCCCCAAATG
Organism: Aquarana catesbeiana; assembly: GCF_042186555.1. Classification (NCBI taxonomy): domain Eukaryota; kingdom Metazoa; phylum Chordata; class Amphibia; order Anura; family Ranidae; genus Aquarana; species Aquarana catesbeiana. Next base: position 11,405,942 of record NC_133330.1, read on the forward strand.
CAGCCTCTGTCCCCCCAAATGCAGCCTCTGTCCCCCCCCCAAATACAGCCTCTGCCCCCCCCCCAAATACAGCCTCTGTCCCCCCCAAATGCAGCCTCTGCCCCCCCAAATGCAGCCTCTGTCCCCCCAAATGCAGCCACTGTCCCCCCCAAATGCAGCATGCTTGTGTCCCATTAAATGCAGCCTCTGTTCCCCCAAATGCAGCCTCTGCCCCCCCCCAAATGCAGCCTCTGTCCCCCCCCCAAATGCAGCATGCCTGTCCTCCCCCAAATGCAGCCTCTGTCCTCCCCCTCAAATGCAGCCTCTGTCCCCCCCAAATGCAGCATGCCTTTGTCCCATTAAATGCAGCCTCTGTTCCCCCAAATGCAGCCTCTGTCCCCCCAAATGCAGCCTCTGTCCCCCCCAAATGCAGCCTCTGTCCCCCCAAATGCAGCCTCTGTCCCCCCCAAATACAGCCTCTGTCCCCCCCAAATGCAACCTCTGTCCCCCCAAATACAGCCTCTGTCCCCCCCAAATACAGCCTCTGTCCCCCCCCAAATGCAGCCTCTGCCCCCCCCAAATGCAGCCTCTGCCCCCCCAAAATGCAGCCTCTGTTCCCCCCCAAAATGCAGCCTCTGCCCCCCCCCAAATACAGCCTCTGTCCCCCCCCAAGTACAGCCTCTGTCCCCTTACATCAGAGTTGCCATCAATGTCCCCCCACAGCATGTGTCCCCATCAGAGCCCCCCACAGCATGTGTCCCCCACAGCAGGTGTCCACCATCAGAGCCCCCCACAGCAGGTGTCCCCCATCAGAGCCCCCAACAGCAGGTGTCCCCTTTAGAGCCCCCTCACAGCAGGTGTCCCCTACAGCAGTTGTCTCCATCAGAGTCTCCCCACAGCAGGTGTCCCCATCAGAGCCCCCCACAGCAGGTGTCCCCCATCAGAGCCCCCCCACAGCAGGTGTCCCCATCAGAGTCCCCCCAAAGCAGGTGTCCCCATCAGAGTCCCCCCACAGCGGGTGTCCCCCATCAGAACCCCCCACAGCATGTGTCCCCCATCAGAGCCCCCCCACAGCAGGTGTCCCCATCAGAGCTCCCCCACAGCAGGTGTCCCCATCAGAGCCCCCTCGCAGCAGGTGTCCCCCATCAGAGTCCCCTATCAGAGCCCCCCACCAGAGCCCCCCACAGCAGGTGTCCCCTTTCAAAGCCCCCCACAGCAGGTGTCCCCCATCAGAGTCCCCCACAGCAGGTGTCCCCCATCAGAGTCCCCCCACAGCAGGTGTCCCCCATCAGAGCCCCCCACAGCAGGTGTCCCCCAAAGCAGGTGTCCCAATCAGAGTCCCCCCACAGCAGGTGTCCCCATCAGAGTCCCCCCAAAACAGGAGTCACCCATCAGAGCCCCCCACAGCAGGTGTCCCCATCAGAGTTCCCCCACAGCAGGTGTCCCCCATCAGAGCCCCCCCCACAGCAGGTGTCCCCTTTAGAGTCCCAGCGGTACTTACCTTGGGTCTCCTGCGGTGTCCTCCTCACACTGGCACCAGCATTCTTCCTGTTTTCTCTCTTGGGCGCAATGAGAGAGAGAGGCAGGAAGTGACATCTGACTCAGAGCAGATGTCAATTAAATCTGAAGTGCCGAGTAGCTTCTGCACGGCGCCTGTAGTATCTATTACTATGGCCGGGCGGAAGCTACTCGGCGCTTCAGAAAATGCCACAAGGCGGGCTAAACGCCCGCAAATGCAGCGCCACGTCTGCAATCTCGTGATTGCATAGACGTGGCGCTTCCTATAAGTGCACTGTGTCCGGCGTCGCACTGTGTCCAGCGTCCGAACACAGTGCACTTAAGGACCTTTTTTTTCCTTTTTTTTTTTTTTAAAGGGCCAGTAATAAAAAAAAAATTGTTTTTTTTTTGCTGCCTGGAGGGGGGGGGGGGGGGGGGGGGGGGGGCAGCGCCCAGGCGCCCCCTATGGACGGGCCGCCACTGTATACAAGATTTTAGTAATAAGAACGGTATCATTAGCAGTAATCAGAATGGATTCATGAAGAATCGTTCTTGCCAAACCAATCTATTAGCCTTCTATGCGGAGGTGAGTTGCCATCTAGATAAAGGAAGGCCCGTAGACGTGGTGTATCTGGATTTTGTAAAATCATTTGACACAGTTCCCCATAAACGTTTACTGTACAAAATAAGGTGCGTTGGCATGGACCATAGGGTGAGTACATGGATTGAAAACTGGCTACAAGGGCGAGTTCAGAGGGTGGTGATAAATGGGGAGTACTCGGAATGGTCGGGGGTGGGTAGTGGGGTCCCCCAGGGTTCTGTGCTGGGACCAATCCTGTTTAAATTGTTTATAAACGACCCGGAGGATGGGATAAACAGTTCAATCTCTGTATTTGCAGGAGATACTAAGCTAAGCAGAGCAATAACTTCTACTTTTTTTTAAATTGCATTCAAGTGTAAATGTGAGATCCGAGGTCTTTTTGACCCCCCAGATCTCACATTAAAGAGGACCTGTCATGCTTTTTTCCTATTCCAAGGGATGTTTATAACGGTGCATATTTTTACCACTTATCACTGTAATAATGTCACTGCTTCCCCATAAAGTGTCAAAAGTGTCAGTTAGGTGTCCGATCTGTCTGCCGCAATGCCGCAGTCCCACTAAAAATCACTGATCGCTGCCATTACTAGTAAAAATAAATAAATAAATAAAAATGCCATAAATCTATCCCTATTTTTTAGATGTGATAACTTTTGCGCAAACCAATCAATATACGCTTATTGAGATTTTTTTTTTACCAAAAATATGTAGCAAAATACATATTGGCCTAAACTGATGAATAAATTAGTTTTTTTACATTTTTTAGGAAATGTTTTATAGCAGAAAGTAAAAAAAAGTTTTGTGTGTTTTTTTTCAAATTTGTCGTTTTTTGTTTTTGTTTATAGCGCAAAAAAAATCAGACACCCTCTAGCAGAACACCTTGTCCCTATGTTGATGTTGCCTCTTCCCCACAACCTTGGCCTGGCCAATGGGAGTATTCTGCTGGGGGGGGGGGGTTATCAGAATGTAGAAGACCACTTCAGCCCCGGAAGATTTTACCCCCTTCCTGACCAGAGCACTTTTTTGCGATTCGGCACTGCGTAGCTTTAACTGACAATTGCGCGGTCATGCAGCGTCACAACCAAACAAAATTGATGTCCTTTTTTTTCCCCCACAAATAGAGCTTTCTTTTGGCGGTATTTGATCACCTCTGCAGTTTTACGCTATAAACAAATAAAGAGCGACAATTTTGAAAAAAAAAATGCAATATTTTTTTTCTTTTTGCTATAATAAATATCCCCCAAAAATATATAAAAAAATTTTTTTTTTTTCCTCAGTTTAGGCCGATATGTATTCCTCTACATATTTTTGGTAAAAAAATCTCAATAAGCATATATTGATTGGTTTGCTACAAAACAGGGGATAGATTTATGGCATTTTTATTTATCATTTTTTTTTTTGCTAGTAATGGCGGTGATCTGCGATTTTTATCGGGACTGCGATTATGGCGGACACGGACAATTTTGACACATTTTTGGGACCATTGGCATTTTTACAGTGATCAGTGCTATAAAAATCATTGATTACTGTAAAAATGTCACTGGCAGGGAAGGGGTTAACACTAGGGGGTGATCAAGGGGTTAATTGTGTTACCTAGTGTGTGTTCTAACTGAAGGGGGGAGGGGACTGACTAGGGGAGATAACAGATCTCTGTTCATACTTTGTATGAACAGAAGATCTGTCACTTCTCCCCTCAGAGAAGGGAAACTGTGTTCACACACACAGATCCCGGCTCTCCGTGTGCCCCAAGCGATCGCCCACTTGCATCAGCTCCATGGGCGAGCAGGGGGTGGGCGCGCGCCCCCAGTGGCCACAGCCGTGCCATTCTGCCGCAGTATAACTGTGGCGGCTGGTCGGCAAGTGGTTAATAATAGACCTTGCTTTGTGCACTAGTCCAAATCACTTGGCGGAGGGGGGGATTATGGTGTGGGGGGTTGTTTTTCAGGGGTTGGGCTTGGCCCCTTAGTTCCAGTGAAGGGAACTCTTAAGGCGTCAGCATACCAAGACATTTTGGACAATTTCATGCTCCCAACTTTGTGGGAACAGTTTGAGGATGTCCCCTTCCTGTTCCAACGTGACTGCCCACCAGTGCACAAAGCAAGGTCCATAAAGACATGGAGGAGCGAGTTCGGGGTGCAGGAAGACTTAGAGCCAGGCCTTCTCGTCCAACATCTGTGCCTGACCTCACAAATGCTCTTCTGGAAGAATGGTCAAACATTCCCATAGACACACTCCTAAACCTTGTGGACGGCCTTCCCAGAAGAGTTGAAGCTGTTATAGCTGCAAAGGGTGGAGCCAACTCAATTTTGAACCCTACGGACTAAGACTGGGATGCCACTAAACTTCATGTGCGTGTAAAGGCAGGCGTCACAATACTTTTGGTAATATAGTGTGTGTGCATATATACAGTGGGGCAAAAAAGTATTTAGTCAGCCACCAATTGTGCAAGTTCTCCCACTTAAAAAGATGAGAGAGGCCTGTAATTGTCATCATAGGTATACCTCAACTATGAGAGACAAAATGTGGAAACAAATCCAGACAATCACATTGTCTGATTTTTGAAAGAATGTATTTGCAAATTATGGTGGAAAATAAGTATTTGGTCTCCTACAAACAAGCAAGATTTCCGTCTCTCACAGACCTGTATCTTCTTCTTTAAGAGGCTCCTCTGTCCTCCACTCATTACCTGTATTAATGGCACCTGTTTGAACTTGTTATCAGTATAAAAGACACCTGTCCACAACCTCAAACAGTCACACTCCAAACTCCACTATGGTGAAGACCAAAGAGCTGTCGAAGGACACCGGAAACAAAATTGTAGACCTGCACCAGGCTTGGAAGACTGAATCTGCAATAGGCAAGCAGCTTGGTGTGAAGAAATCAACTGTGGGAGCAATAATTAGAAAATGGAAGACATACAAGACCACTGATAATCTCCCTCGATCTGGGGCTCCACCCAAGATCTCACCCCATGGGGTCAAAATGATCACAAGAATGGTGAGCAAAAATCCCAGAACCACATGGGGGGACCTAGTGAATGACCTGCAGAGAGCTGGGACCAACGTAACAAAGGCTTCCATCAGTAACACACTACGCTGCCAGGGACTCAGATCCTGCAGTGTCAGACGTGTCCCCCTGCTTTAGCCAGTACATGTCCGGTCCCGTCTGAGGTTTGCTAGAGAGCATTTGGATGATCCAGAAGAGGATTGGAGAATGTCATATGGTCAGATGAAACCAAAGTAGACCTGTTTGGTAGAAACACAACTTGTTGTGTTTGGAAGAGAGAGAGAGAGAGAGAGAATGCTGAGTTGCAACTAAAAAGAACACCATACCTACTGTGAAGCATGGGGGTGGCAACATCATGCTTTGGGGCTGTTTCTCTGCAAAGGGAACAGGACGACTGATCTGTGTACATGAAAGAATGAATGGGGACATGTATCGTGAAATTTTGAGTGCAAACCTCCTCCCATCAGCAAGGGCATTGAAGATGAAACGTGGCTGAGTGTTATAGCATGACAATGATCCCAAACACACCGCCTGGGCAACGAAGGAGTGGCTTCGTAAGAAGCATTTCAAGGTCCTGGAGAGGCCTAGCCAGTCTCCAGATCTCAACCCCATAGAAAATCTTTGGAGGGAGTTGAAAGTCCGTGTTGCCCAGCGACAGCCCTAAAACATCACTGCTCTAGAGGAGATCTGCATGGAGAAATGGGCCAACATACCAGCAACAGTGTGTGACAACCTTGTGAAGACTTACAGAAAACGTTTGACCTCTGTCACTGCCAACAAAGGATATATAAAACAAAGTACTGAGATGAACTTTTGATATTGACCAAATACTTATTTTCCACCATAATTTGCAAATAAATTATTTCAAAAATAAGACAATGTGATTGTCTGGATTTGTTTCCACATTTTGTCTCTCATAGTTGAGGTATACCTATGATGACAATTACAGGCCTCTCTCATCTTTTGTAGTGGGAGAACTTGTACAATTGGTGGCTGACTAAATACTTTTTTGCCCCACTGTATATATATATATATATATATATATATATATATATATATATATATATATATATATATATATAAAAATAGATAGATAGATAGATAGATAGATAGATAGATACACACACATATATATATATATGCATATATCTATGCATAAATTGTTTGTAGGAATGTGATGAGTATCCGCGCTGTCAGAATGAAAAATCCCTGTATTTTCTGTAACACATGTAATTCCTATATTGTTAGCACCATCTAATGGCCACTGTGTGTGTTTTTTTTCCCTGATTGAGGTATTCCTAGGGAAAAAACACATTGTGACCACTAGATGGTGTTGATGATTTAGGAACCACATGTATTACTGAAAAAAATGTCTGTGAGTTGTGTTGGCACAGACATATTTGAGTCTATCTAACATGATGGGCATACAGAAGAGTTCAGTTTTAGGGGCAGGGGATGAAGCAACTGGATTGGAAGTCTGGGTGAAGCTCTTGGGCTGCAGGTTGCCAAGGGGGTGGAACAGACAGTTTGCCATGGTCAAGCTTTGCCAGCTGTTTGTTAGGATCTGGATTTGAACCCATGACCTTGACTGTCTCCAGCAATGGCTCTTTTGGCTGAGCCACACAAGGTGCTAGATGGTGCACTCTCTGATCCTTTTCTTGCCTCGTCTCTTGTTTCTGGTGGACCTCGAACTCTTTGCTTCTCCCATGATTTAAGTCATGTCCTTGCACTCCATCTTTGCCGAATCATTCTGTTACGGTCAGGGGTCAGGCTCACTAACCAGCAGCTATTGCAACAGCTCTCAGGCTTGGTTCACACTGGAACCGGCTGCGGATCGCACAGGAACGCTGTGCGCCCCCATTCTCCGGTTCAGGGACGAATCTGTGCCTGAAATCGGCCCTGAAACGGAGCCAAAGATGCACAGTGCAGTGCGCTCCGCAGCCACCCCGAGATATGTGAACCGGCACCATAGAGAGCTGGACACATTCTCCTGCTATGTGAATTGGATGCGGGGAAATCTGCATCCAATTCGCATTGGTGTGAACCCAGCCTCAAAGGCCAAGAAGAAAAAAAGGAAAGAGATTTATTGCAACCAAATCTGGAGATCAGGGATGGGTCGAACACCCCCCCCCCCCCCCAGAACATGCAAACAGGCAAAAAGTTCTAGCGAACATGCGAACCCTATTAAAGTCTATGGGACACGAACATAAAAAAAAACAAAAGTGCTCATTTTAATGGCTTATATGCAAGTTATTGTCATAAAAAGTGTTTGAGGACCTGCGTCCTGCCCCAGGGGACATGTATCAATGCAAAAAAAAAGTTTTTAAAACTACCATTTTTTCGGGAGCAGTGATTTTAATAATGCTTATAGTGAAACAATAAAAATGAAATATTCCTTTAAATATGGGGGGGGGGGGGGGGTCCCCTCATTCTGCCTGTAAAGTGGCGCATCTGTGCAATGTGTTTTACAGTGCCGCAGCAAAATGAAATTTCTAAAGGAAAAAATGTCATTTAAACTTGCTGATAGCTGTAATGTATTGCCGACTCCCAGCAATATACATGAAAAATGAAGGAAAAAAATCGGTGTGGGTTAAGTTCCCCCCCCCCCCCAAGTCTATACCAGGCCCTTCGGGTCTGGTATGAATTTTAAGGGGAACTCCACGCCAAAATTAAAAAAAAATTGGCAAGGTCACCCCCCAAATCCATTCCAGACCCTTATCCGAGCATGCAGCCTGGAGGACAGGATAGGGGGAGCACAAGCGAGCCCCCCGCCCCGAAATATACAAGGCCACATGCCCTCAACATGTTGATGGGGACAAGAGCCTCTTCCCAACAACCCTGGCCATTGGTTGTCGGGGTCTGCGGATGGGGGGCTTATCGGATTCTGGAAGCCCCCTTCAACAAGGCCCCCAGATCCCGCCCCCCCCCATGTGAATGGGTATCGGATACATTGTACCCCTATCCATTCACCAAAAAGAGTGTCAAAAAGTAAAAACCACAACAGATAGTTTTTGACAATTCCTTTATTAAAAACAAGAAAGTGTCCTGCGATGTCCATCCATCTTCAATCATGCCGCCCAACGGACCCGAAGGCTGCATATGGTCCCGATCTTTTTTTTACCAGTTTCAGGACTGGGATCTGAACTCATAACCTCTGCTGAATGTGGCAGTGGATTTTCTTGCTCCCTGTCGGATCCTTTGGACTTTCTTGCCTCGTCTCTTCTTTCTGGTGAACCTTGAACTCTTTGCTTCTCCCATGAACATCCTGATTTAAGCCGCCATGTCTCTGCACTTCCTGTTTGCCAGATTATTCTGTCACGGCCAGGGGTTAGGATTGGTGACCAGTAGCTATAGCAGTAGAGAGGCTCACCAGCTAGCAGGATAAGTAAACAAGCAAATCACCCTGACGGATGAGGTGGGCTCACCTGAGGTGCGGGGGTTTAAGTACTAACCGGTGTTCACCAGAGCTCCTGATGGTGGGGGTGAGTTTTGCTGTGTGTTAGTACCAGATTGCCAGATCGCCCCACCAGGAGGTGAGCAACCCAGGGTCCAGTAGCAGATATAGCAAGTTGGGAAAAAGCAGAAGAGTAGTGGAGTAACAAGCCAAAGGTCAGTAAAAAGTGGTAGTGGAGATAACGCAGCTGCGGGTACACACAGGAGCAAGATATCGGCTGGAGAGAGCACAATAATCTGTCAAACAGGAAGTGCAAAGGTATGGTCTAGATCAGGAAGTTGATGGGAGGAGCAAAGAGTTCAAGGTGCACCAGAAACAGAGACAAGGCAAGAAAGTCCAAAGGATCGGACAAAGAGCCATCCAGCATCTCAGGTAGCTCAGCAAGGGGAGCCACTGCCGGATGCAGCAGTGGTTATGGGTTCAGATCTCAGTCCTGACATAAGAACTGAGTCTCTGCTTGCACTGTATATATAGTCTACACTACACTGTGTATATATATATATATATATATATATATACTAAACTGCCTGCACGCCACTAACTAACCTTCCTCTAGCTAATGTTCTCTCAATCATAACACTATATACGACCGCCGTGTGTAAGCAGCCTATTATAGTGTGGGGAGTGGACTTAGCCCCCCTGAGCCATGATTGGCTAAAAGCACCCTGCCTTTGGTCAATCATAGGTCTCACAGCAGAGCACGCTGTGATTGGCCAAAGCTTCCAGGTCAGGTGCATGCTTTGGCCAATCATCAGATGTCAATACACCGCGATCTCGCAGTGCAGTATGGGGCATTCCGTGGCGCTCGAATTTGCTGCGAATGCCCCAAAATGTTCACTATTCAGCGAACATTGGGCCCATCCCTAGTGCCTTGACTGAAAAAGAGGTTGAGAAACAATGTGGTTGATTTACTAAAGGCCAATAGATTGTGCACCTTGGAAAGTGCACTTGCACTCTGCAGGTGCAATTGCTCCAGAGCTTAGTAAATGAGGTAAAGCTTCACTTTGCAAAGAATACCCAATCACATGCAAGGAAAATTTAAAAAAAACAGCATTTTTGCTTGCACATGATTGGTTGATGAAAGTCAGCAGAACTTCTGCTCATTTACTAAACTCTGGAGCAACTGCTCTTGCCGTGTGCAACTGCACTTTCCAAAGTGCACAGTCTTTTTGCCTTTAGTAAATTAACCCCAATGAGTTATTGGGAACCTTACTCTTTACATTGGTGCTTCCCAGCTACATGAGAGAATGGCAGCGCACCTCCCAGAACTTCATCATATTATATACAAAAATGGAATGTGATTCCAATTTCCAAGTCCTGTGTCAGCCCTGCCCGTGTGTCATGTCACTCCACCCCTCACATAAATAAATCTATATATATAAGTCCTGTAATTGAACTCATTACCAGAAAGAAAGCATTGCAGGTCTGAGAGCGACACGATGAACTGATAAGAGATCATTACCCGGAGTCATCAAATCAGCACATTACAGGTGAGATCTGTCTTGTCTTTGACTTGTAGACCATTTGTGTAGTTTATTGTATACTATTAGTACTTATAACCCAGGGGGTGAAGCTGGTTATCCAGAATTATATGTGATCTGTGCTCTGCATGTTATTAAAGTTGGAGATATCCAAGAATATAAATACCAAATGAAAACATTTTTTAAAAATTGTACATTTGAGGTTGGCATTACCATTGGACGATGAAACTGAAATCTTATATACTGAGGAAATCAGGGGGTTCCTTCCTATTGCAGACTGAAGTAGACCCACAAATGTCCTAATTACACATTATTATTGTAGCGCTCCTTCTCTCTGGGTGGTGGGGGACGACCCCCCCGGGATAGTGTGCAAGCTGGCAATGAATTTCTCAGGTTGGGATCCTTGGCTTATTGAGGGGTAGAAAGAAAGTTGGGCACCGACTGAATGCATTTGCTTATCTTCTTCTAGAAGTTATTGGTATCATTGAGGGCCCTTTAAGAGCAGCCAAGCGGATTTCAGTAAATCTTTGAGAGCAATCGCCGTCTTCTTTTATAAAATTTCAATATTGATAATAAGTTCTGCCCATCTTCAGGGCTAATAGATAAGGTATTGCCAAAAAGGGCACGGAGAGCTCATAGTGTTATAGGGGATATATAACAAAGGAAATATATATATATATCATAGAGAGGGGATAAGTAATTCTATGTGCTGTTTGCACACAGCAGAAGTCAGGCATGTCTGCAATTCCACTTTGCCAGCATAATCTTTCTCCTCTCCAAGGCACTTATCTGCCAGTTGGAATTTATTTTAAATGCATGATAATATTATAGGCAAGGCATGCAACTCATTTTTTAAAAAGAAATCTTGATTCTGATATCCATCAATCCATCTTTAAGATATACCAGACACTTCCAGCCTCAGATCCACAATACCCATTAATAAAGAATACAGAGAAAGTGTAACAATCCAAACATGATGTATATCACAAATGTAGTGGGGTTGAAAGGCTGTAAGCAGTGGGCTCCCCAAAAAAAAAACAGGTCTCGTATTGCTAATTGAGAATTATTAGCCCTGAGTCCCAAGACCTGGGGTTGGCCAGGGTGGCTAGACTGGCCTAATGGGATATCAGGAGATTTCCCGGTAGGCTGCCTGCCCTGGGGCCGCTTTGCAGGGCCAATCCTGGGTGGGTGCACAGGCTGCCTCTGAGGGGAAGGGGCGCCACCGGACTACAGAGAGCGGGGGTTTCCTGCTTACCCGGCGAGGCCGCTATCACACTAAGTCCCACCTCCTGGACTGGCTCCTATGATAGACAGCACACTGGTCCAAAGCCGGGACGTGTGAAGTCCATCATAGGAGCTGGTCCAGGAGGCAGGACTTAGTGTGACAGCAGCTGTGCTGGGTAAGTGGGAGATACCCGCTTTCTGTAATCCGGCGGCTTTCCTCTCCCTATGCCCTGTCAAGGCTGCGCTGATGGGCACTGGCAAGGCTGAGATAATGAGCACTGATCAGGCTGCATTGATGGACACGGGTCAGGCTGCATCAATGGGCACTGGTGAGGTTGCATTGATGGGCACTTATTGGCTGCATTGATGGGCACTGATCAGGCTGATTTAATGGACACTGGTGAGGCTGGATTGATGAGCACTGGTGAGGCTGCATTGATGGGCACTGATTGACACTGATGAGGCTGCATTAATAAGTACTGGTGAGGCTGCATTGATGGGCACTAATAGGCTGCATTGATGGGCACTGATTGACACTGATGAGGCTGCATTGATGGGCACTGGTGAGGCTGCATTGATGGGCACTGATAGGCTGCATTAATGGGCACTGATTGACACTGATGAGGCTGCATTGATGGACACTGGTGAGGCTGCATTGATGGGCACTGGTGAGGGAGGCTGCATTGATGGGCACTGATCAGGCTGCATTGATGGACACTGGTGAGGCTGCATTGATGGGCACTGGTGAGGGAGGCTAAATTGATGGACACTGGTGAGGCTGCATTGATGGGCACTGGTGAGGCTGCATTGATGGGCACTGATAGGCTGCATTGATGGACACTGGTGAGGCTGCATTGATGGACACTGGTGAGGGAGGCTGCATTGATGGACACTGGTGAGGGAGGCTGCATTGATGGGCACTGGTGAGGGAGGTTGCATTGATGGACACTGGTGAGGCTGCACTGATGGGCACTGGTGAGGCTGCATTGATGGGCACTGCTGAGGCTGCATTGATAGGCACTGATCAGGCTACATTGATGGACACTGGTGAGGCTGCATTGATGGACACTGGTGAGGGAGGCTACATTGATGGGCAATGGTGAGGCTGCATTGATGGGCAGTGATAGGCTGCATTGTTGGACACTGGTGAGGGCGGCTGAATTGATGGACACTGGTGAGGGGAGCTGCATTGATGGGCACTGGTGAGGGAGGCTGCATTGATGGGCACTGGTGAGGCTGCATTGATGGGCATTGATAGGCTGCATTGATAGACACTGGTGAGGCTGCATTGATGGGCACTGGTGAGGGAGGCTGCATTGATAGGCACTGGTGAGGCTGCATTGACGGGCACTGGTGAGGCTGCATTGATGGGCACTGATAAGGCTACATTGATGGACACTGGTGAGGCTGCATTGGTGGGCACTGGTGAGGGAGGCTGCATTGATGGACACTGGTGAGGCTGCGTTGATGGGCACTGGTGAGGCTGCATTGATGGGCACTGATAGGCTGTATTGATGGGCACTGGTGAGGGAGGCTGCATTGATGGGCACTGGTGAGGGAGGCTGCATTGATGGACACTGGTGAGGCTGCATTGATGGGCACTGATCAGACCGAATTAATGGACACTGGTGAGGCTGGATTGATGGGCACTGATCAGGCCGAATTAATGGACACTGGTAAGGCTGGATTGATGGGCACTGGTGAGGCTGCATTGATGGGCACTGATTGACACTGATGAGGCTGCATTGATGGGTACTGGTGAGGCTGCACAGAAAGTGTAACAATCCAAACATGATGTATATCACAAATGTAGTGGGGTTGAAAGGCTGTAAGCAGTGGGCTCCCCAAAAAAAAAACAGGTCTCGTATTGCTAATTGAGAATTATTAGCCCTGAGTCCCAAGACCTGGGGTTGGCCAGGGTGGCTAGACTGGCCTAATGGGATATCAGGAGATTTCCCGGTAGGCTGCCTGCCCTGGGGCCGCTTTGCAGGGCCAATCCTGGGTGGGTGCACAGGCTGCCTCTGAGGGGAAGGGGCGCCACCGGACTACAGAGAGCGGGGGTTTCCTGCTTACCCGGCGAGGCCGCTATCACACTAAGTCCCACCTCCTGGACTGGCTCCTATGATAGACAGCACACTGGTCCAAAGCCGGGACGTGTGAAGTCCATCATAGGAGCTGGTCCAGGAGGCAGGACTTAGTGTGACAGCAGCTGTGCTGGGTAAGTGGGAGATACCCGCTTTCTGTAATCCGGCGGCTTTCCTCTCCCTATGCCCTGTCAAGGCTGCGCTGATGGGCACTGGCAAGGCTGAGATAATGAGCACTGATCAGGCTGCATTGATGGACACGGGTCAGGCTGCATCAATGGGCACTGGTGAGGTTGCATTGATGGGCACTTATTGGCTGCATTGATGGGCACTGATCAGGCTGATTTAATGGACACTGGTGAGGCTGGATTGATGAGCACTGGTGAGGCTGCATTGATGGGCACTGATTGACACTGATGAGGCTGCATTAATAAGTACTGGTGAGGCTGCATTGATGGGCACTAATAGGCTGCATTGATGGGCACTGATTGACACTGATGAGGCTGCATTGATGGGCACTGGTGAGGCTGCATTGATGGGCACTGATAGGCTGCATTAATGGGCACTGATTGACACTGATGAGGCTGCATTGATGGACACTGGTGAGGCTGCATTGATGGGCACTGGTGAGGGAGGCTGCATTGATGGGCACTGATCAGGCTGCATTGATGGACACTGGTGAGGCTGCATTGATGGGCACTGGTGAGGGAGGCTAAATTGATGGGCACTGATCAGGCTGCATTGATGGACACTGGTGAGGCTGCATTGATGGGCACTGGTGAGGGAGGCTAAATTGATGGACACTGGTGAGGCTGCATTGATGGGCACTGGTGAGGCTGCATTGATGGGCACTGATAGGCTGCATTGATGGACACTGGTGAGGCTGCATTGATGGACACTGGTGAGGGAGGCTGCATTGATGGACACTGGTGAGGGAGGCTGCATTGATGGGCACTGGTGAGGGAGGTTGCATTGATGGACACTGGTGAGGCTGCACTGATGGGCACTGGTGAGGCTGCATTGATGGGCACTGCTGAGGCTGCATTGATAGGCACTGATCAGGCTACATTGATGGACACTGGTGAGGCTGCATTGATGGACACTGGTGAGGGAGGCTACATTGATGGGCAATGGTGAGGCTGCATTGATGGGCAGTGATAGGCTGCATTGTTGGACACTGGTGAGGGCGGCTGAATTGATGGACACTGGTGAGGGGAGCTGCATTGATGGGCACTGGTGAGGGAGGCTGCATTGATGGGCACTGGTGAGGCTGCATTGATGGGCATTGATAGGCTGCATTGATAGACACTGGTGAGGCTGCATTGATGGGCACTGGTGAGGGAGGCTGCATTGATAGGCACTGGTGAGGCTGCATTGACGGGCACTGGTGAGGCTGCATTGATGGGCACTGATAAGGCTACATTGATGGACACTGGTGAGGCTGCATTGGTGGGCACTGGTGAGGGAGGCTGCATTGATGGACACTGGTGAGGCTGCGTTGATGGGCACTGGTGAGGCTGCATTGATGGGCACTGATAGGCTGTATTGATGGGCACTGGTGAGGGAGGCTGCATTGATGGGCACTGGTGAGGGAGGCTGCATTGATGGACACTGGTGAGGCTGCATTGATGGGCACTGATCAGACCGAATTAATGGACACTGGTGAGGCTGGATTGATGGGCACTGATCAGGCCGAATTAATGGACACTGGTAAGGCTGGATTGATGGGCACTGGTGAGGCTGCATTGATGGGCACTGATTGACACTGATGAGGCTGCATTGATGGGTACTGGTGAGGCTGCACAGAAAGTGTAACAATCCAAACATGATGTATATCACAAATGTAGTGGGGTTGAAAGGCTGTAAGCAGTGGGCTCCCCAAAAAAAAAACAGGTCTCGTATTGCTAATTGAGAATTATTAGCCCTGAGTCCCAAGACCTGGGGTTGGCCAGGGTGGCTAGACTGGCCTAATGGAATATCAGGAGATTTCCCGGTAGGCTGCCTGCCCTGGGGCCGCTTTGCAGGGCCAATCCTGGGTGGGTGCACAGGCTGCCTCTGAGGGGAAGGGGCGCCACCGGACTACAGAGAGCGGGGGTTTCCTGCTTACCCGGCGAGGCCGCTATCACACTAAGTCCCACCTCCTGGACTGGCTCCTATGATAGACAGCACACTGGTCCAAAGCCGGGACGTGTGAAGTCCATCATAGGAGCTGGTCCAGGAGGCAGGACTTAGTGTGACAGCAGCTGTGCTGGGTAAGTGGGAGATACCCGCTTTCTGTAATCCGGCGGCTTTCCTCTCCCTATGCCCTGTCAAGGCTGCGCTGATGGGCACTGGCAAGGCTGAGATAATGAGCACTGATCAGGCTGCATTGATGGACACGGGTCAGGCTGCATCAATGGGCACTGGTGAGGTTGCATTGATGGGCACTTATTGGCTGCATTGATGGGCACTGATCAGGCTGATTTAATGGACACTGGTGAGGCTGGATTGATGAGCACTGGTGAGGCTGCATTGATGGGCACTGATTGACACTGATGAGGCTGCATTAATAAGTACTGGTGAGGCTGCATTGATGGGCACTAATAGGCTGCATTGATGGGCACTGATTGACACTGATGAGGCTGCATTGATGGGCACTGGTGAGGCTGCATTGATGGGCACTGATAGGCTGCATTAATGGGCACTGATTGACACTGATGAGGCTGCATTGATGGACACTGGTGAGGCTGCATTGATGGGCACTGGTGAGGGAGGCTGCATTGATGGGCACTGATCAGGCTGCATTGATGGACACTGGTGAGGCTGCATTGATGGGCACTGGTGAGGGAGGCTAAATTGATGGACACTGGTGAGGCTGCATTGATGGGCACTGGTGAGGCTGCATTGATGGGCACTGATAGGCTGCATTGATGGACACTGATTGACACTGATGAGGCTGCATTGATGGACACTGGTGAGGCTGCATTGATGGGCACTGGTGAGGGAGGCTGCATTGATGGGCACTGATCAGGCTGCATTGATGGACACTGGTGAGGCTGCATTGATGGGCACTGGTGAGGGAGGCTAAATTGATGGACACTGGTGAGGCTGCATTGATGGGCACTGATTGACACTGATGAGGCTGCATTGATGGGTACTGGTGAGGCTGCATTGATGGGCACTAATAGGCTGCATTGATGGGCACTGATGGACACTGATGAGGCTGCATTAATGGGCACTGGTGAGGCTGCATTGATGGGCACTGATAGGCTGCATTCATGGGCACTGATTGACACTGATGAGGCTGCATTGATGGACACTGGTGAGGCTGCCTTGATGGGCACTGGTGAAGGAGGCTGCATTTATGGGCACTGATCAGGCTGCATTGATGGACATTGGTGAGGCTGCATTGATGGGCACTGGTGAGGGAGGCTGCATTGATGCACACTGGTGAGGCTGCATTGATGGGCACTGGTGAGGCTGCATTGATGGGCACTGATAGGCTGCATTGATGTACACTGGTGAGGCTGCACTGATGGACACTGGCGAGGGAGGCTACATTGATGGACACTGGTGAGGGAAGCTGCATTGATGGACACTGGTGAGGGAGGTTGCATTGATGGACACTGGTGAGGCTGCACTGATGGGCACTGGTGAGGCTGCATTGATGGGCACTGGTGAGGCTGCATTGATGGGCACTGATCAGGCTACATTGATGGACACTGGTGAGGCTGCACTGATGGACACTGGTGAGGGAGGCTACATTGATGGACACTGGTGAGGGAAGCTGCATTGATGGACACTGGTGAGGGAGGTTGCATTGATGGACACTGGTGAGGCTGCACTGATGGGCACTGGTGAGGCTGCATTGATGGGCACTGGTGAGGCTGCATTGATGGACACTGGTGAGGCTGCATTGATGGACACTGGTGAGGGAGGCTACATTGATGAGCACTGGTAAGGCTGCATTGATGGGCACTGATAGGCTGCATTTATAGGCACTGATAAGGCTACATTGATGGACACTGGTGAGGCTGCATTGGTGGGCACTGGGGAGGGAGGCTGAATTGATGGACACTGGTGAGGGAAACTGCATTGAAGGGCACTGGTGAGGGAGGCTGCATTGATGGGCACTGGTGAGGCTGCATTGATGGGCACTGATAGGCTGCATTGATGGACTCTGGTGAGGCTGCATTGATGAGCACTGGTGAGGGAGGCTGCATTGATGGACACTGGTGAGGCTGCATTGATGGGCACTGGTGAGGCTGCATTGATGGGCACTGGTGAGGCTGCATTGATGGGCACTGATCAGGCTGCATTGATGGACATTGGTGAGGCTGCATTGATGGGCACTGGTGAGGGAGGCTGCATTGATGGACACTGGTGAGGCTGCATTGATGGGCACTGGTGAGGCTGCATTGATGGGCACTGATAGGCTGCATTCATGGACACTGATAGGCTGCATTGATGGACACTGGTGAGGCTGAATTGATGGACACTGGTGAGGGAGGCTGCATTGATGGACACTGGTGAGGGAGGCTGCATTTATGGGCACTGGTGAGGGAGGTTGCATTGATGGACACTTGTGAGGCTGCACTGATGGGCACTGGTGAGGCTGCATTGATGGGCACTGGTGAGGCTGCATTGATGGGCACTGATCAGGCTACATTGATGAACACTGGTGAGGCTGCATTGATGGACACTGGTGAGGGAGGCTACATTGATGGACACTGGTGAGGGAAGCTGCATTGATGGACACTGGTGAGGGAGGCTGCATTGATGGACACTGGTGAGGGAGGTTGCATTGATGGACACTGGTAAGGCTGCACTGATGGGCACTGGAGAGGCTGCATTGATGGACACTGGTGAGGCTGCATTGATGGACACTGGTGAGGCTGCATTGATGGACACTGGTGAGGGAGGCTACATTGATGGGCACTGGTAAGGCTGCATTGATGGGCACTGATAGGCTGCATTTATGGGCACTGATAAGGCTACATTGATGGACACTGGTGAGGCTGCATTGGTGGGCACTGGTGAGGGAGGCTGAATTGATGGACACTGGTGAGGGAAGCTGCATTGAAGGGCACTGGTGAGGGAGGCTGCATTGATGGGCACTGGTGAGGCTGCATTGATGGGCATTGATAGGCTGCATTGATGGACACTGGTGAGGCTGCATTGGTGGGCACTGGTGAGGGAGGCTGCATTGATGGACACTGGTGAGGCTGCATTGATGGGCACTGGTGAGGCTGCATTGATGGGCACTGATAGGCTGCATTGATGGGCACTGGTGAGGGAGGCTGCATTGATGGGCACTGGTGAGGGAGGCTGCATTGATGGGCACTGGTGAGGGAGGATGCATTGATGGACACTGGTGACGCTGCATTGATGGGCACTGATAGGCTGCATTGATGGGCACTGATCAGACTGCATCGATGGGCACTGGTGAGGCTGCGCAGTGATGGGCATTGATAGGTTGCATTGATGGACATTGGTGAGGGGGATGGGGGCAAAGATTTGTGCTGGGAGGGGGGATTTCAGCAAGGGGGTGGATTTGTACCGGGAGGAGGGGGGATTTATGCTTACGGGTAAGCATGCAGATTAGTGCTCAATTTTGTTTTTTGTTTTTTTTTGGGGGGGGGGGGGGGATTTTGCTGACACATAATCCTCATACATCCGCAGTTTACAATCACTTTACCACAGCAATGATGGGGCACTATTCCTCCCACTGACACTAGGGATGGGCTGAACACCCCCGGTTCGGTTCGCATCCAGAACACGTGAACGGACCGAAAGTTCGCGCAAACATTTCGAACACCGTTAAAGTCTATGGGACTCGAACGTGAGAAATCAAAAGTGCGAATTTTAAAGGCTAATATGTAAGTTATTGTCCTAAAAAGGGTTTGAGGACCCGAGTCCTGCCCCAGGGGACATGTATCAATGGAAAAGAAAGTTTTCAAAACTGACGTTTTTTCAGGAGCGGTGATTTTAACCACTTCGCGCCCGCGCTATAGCCGAAAGACGGCTGCAGCGCGGACGCTATCTGCCGGGCGGCCGTCCCTGGACGTCCTGGTGTTTACTTCCGCGTTGCGCGCTCCCGCTGGCGCGCATCGGGGAAGTTCTGTGCTGGCCGTGTCCCTCGGACACAGCCAGTCACAGATCGCTAAAAACGGCCAATCATAGCGGCCGTTTTCAGCACGATCGGCTGTGCCAATGGGCGACAATCTCATATGTTTACATATGAGATCATCTCTCATTGCCGGTGTTCTGCGGCTCTCCCTCCTCACACAGACAGCATGTGAGGAGGGAGAACGAACCGCTGTGGCGGCAAGTAAAAAAAAAAAAAAAAAAAACGAAAATAAAGTGTCAAACTGCCATCTGTCCCAACTATCATGTCCATTCCATCTATCCCCAGTGCCATCTGTCCCTGTCACTGTCATCTGTCATCAGTGCCACATAGTGCCATCTGTCATCAGTGCCACATAGTGCCATCTGTCATCAGTGCCACATAGTGCCATCTGTCATCAGTGCCACCTGTCATCAGTGCCACCTGTCAGTGTCACGTGCCATCTGTCATCAGTGCCACGTATCAGTGCCATCTGTCATCAGTGCCATCTGTGCCACGTATTAGTGCCATCTATCAGTGCCACGTATTAGTGCCATCTGTCATCAGTGCCACGTATTAGTGCCATCTGTCATCAGTGCCACATATTAGTGCCACCGGTCATCAGTGCCACCTGTCATCAGTGCCACCTGTCAGTGCCACATATTAGTGCCATCTGTCATCAGTGTCACGTGTCATCAGTGCCACGTATTAGTGCCATCTGTCAGTGCCACGTATTAGTGCCATCTGTCATCAGTGCCACGTATTAGTGCCATCTGTCATCAGTGCCACGTATTAGTGCCATCTGTCATCAGTGCCACATCAGTGTCAGTGCCACATCAGTGCCATCTGTCATCAGTCCCACGTATCAGTGCCATCTGTCATCAGTGCCACGTCAGTGTCACGTGTCATTGTCCTGGTGCTCCAGGGCCTTCAAAAGTGTAATAGGTAGTTAGATGTGTAATTTATGCTCCTAGAACCCCTGATGGTGCTCCCTGCATGTTGGGCCTCTCTATGTGGCCAGGCTGTGAAAAAGTCCCACACATGTGGTATCGTAATACTCAGGAGGAGTAGCAGAATGTATTTTGGGGTGTTATTTGTGGTATACACATGCTATGTGAGAGAACTAACCTATTACAATGACAATTTTGTGTGTGGGGGGGGGGGGGGATCTTCATTTTGCAAAGAATTGTGGGAAAAAATGACAACATCAAAAAGCTCACCATGCATCTTACTAAATACCTTGGAATGTCTACTTTCAAAAAAGGGGTCATTTGGGGGGTATTTGTGCTTTTCTGACTTGTTCGGGTCGCAAGAAATGAGATAGGCCGTCAGTACATCAGGTGTGATCAATTTTTTATGATTTGCACCATAACTTGTAAACTCTCTAACTTTCACAGAGACCAAATAATATCCACTAATTTGGGTTATTTTTACTAAAGATATGTAGCAGTATAAATTGTGGCCAAAATTTATGAAGAAAAATTACTAATTTGCAAAATGTTATCACAGAAACTAAGAAAAATGCGGGTTTTTTTTCAAAATTTTAGGTCTTTTTTCATTTATAGCGCAAAAAATAAAAAACCCAGAGGTGATCAAATACCACCAAAAGAAAGCTCTATTTGTATGAAAAAAAGGACAAAAAATTCATTTGGGTACAGTGTTGCATGACTGAGTAATTGTCATTCAAAGTGTGACAGCGCTGAAAGCTGAAAATTGGTCTGGGCAGGAGGGGGGTTTAAGTGCCCAGTAGGCAAGTGGTTAATGATGCTTAAAGTGAAAAAATAAAAGTGAAATATTCCTTTAAATATCGTACCTGGGGGGTGTCTATAGTATACCTGTAAAGTGGCGCGTGTTTCCCGTGTTTAGAACAGTCCCTGCACAAAATGACATTTCTAAAGGAATAAAAGTCATTTAAAACTGCTTGCGGGTTTAATGTAATGTCGGGTCCTGGCAATATGGATGAAAATCAGTGAGACAAACGGCATGGGTACCCCCCAGTCCATTACCAGGCCCTTTGGGTCTTGTATGGATATTAAGGGGAATCCCGCACCCAAATTAAAAAAAGAAAAGGCATGGGGCCCCCAGGCCCTAAATACCCTGAACAGCAGTATACAGGCGGTCAAAACAAGATAGGGACTGTAGGTTTGTTCTTATGTAGAATCTGTTTGTAATTTGGAACAGGTACATTTTGTAAGTGTAGCTCCAGCCAAAAAATCTATGTGAAAGCTTTTTGGAATACATAGGGAAGGGTTATCACCCCTGTAACATTTGTTTTGCTGTCTGTGCTCCTCTTCAGAAGATTTCACCTCACTTTCTGTCCCAATGACAATTGGATTTTGAAAATTTGGGGTTTTTAAGGGTAACAAGTATTGGTGATAAATCAGTGGAGGAGACACCTTTTTCCATATTAACTCTTACGGGAGAGAATTTCCCTTCCTAGGGGTAGATTTCCTCACACTTCCTGTTGTCTCCATTTGTAAGTAGGAGTCGTTTGTAAGTCCTATTTTTGAAAATAGGGGACTGCCTGTATATACTATACGGCCTGCCCTATACACTCTACGGAAAATTGGGCCTTAGGTGTTGGTGGTACCAGAACACTGTAAGCCCTCACAGTTATGCCCCGTACACACGGTCGGATTTTCCGATGGAAAATGTCCGATCGGAGCGTGTTGTCGGAAATTCCGACCGTGTGTAGGCTCCATCGGACATTTTCCATCGGATTTTCCGACACACAAAGTTGGAGAGCAGGAGATAAAATTTTCCGACAACAAAATCCGTTGTCGGAAATTCCGATCGTGTGTACACAAATCCGACGGACAAAGTGCCACGCATGCTCAGAATAAATAAAGAGATGAAAGCTATTGGCCACTGCCCCGTTTATAGTCCCGACGTACGTGTTTTACGTCACCGCGTATAGAACGATCGGATTTTCCGACAACTTGGTGTGACCGTGTGTATGCAAGACAAGTTTGAGCCAACATCCGTCGGAAAAAATCCTAGGATTTTGTTGTCGGAATGTCCGAACAAAGTCCGACCGTGTGTACGGGGCATAACTCTTGGTGCGCGCAGGAACAAGGCCCTGCTGTGAAATATTATATCAAAAATTGTAATTACACGCCCCTGTTGAACAGGGACAGAAAAATTGGGCCTTATGCCCTGTACACACGACCGGACTAGGTCTGATGAGCTTCCCGACGGACTGCCGGCGGACTTCCGACAGACTTTCCAAACGAACGGACTTGCCTACACACGACTGGACTTTCCGGCAGACTAGGTCCGCCGGTCTTACCAACGGACTTTCGACGGAGTTACGGCGGACTCCTGAATAAACAGACTTGCCCACACACGGACTAAAGTCCGTTCATTTTGAACGTGATGAGGTACGACGGGACTAGAAAAGGAAGTCAATCTCGCCGCTTTTATTGGTGAAATTGACAACTTGCGAGCCCCGTCGCAGAGCATACCGGGCCCTTAGGTCTGGTATGGATTTTAAGGGGAACCCCCTACGCTGAAAAAATGGTGTGGGGGTCCCCCCAAAATCCATATCAGACCCTTATATGAGCACGCAGCCCAACCAGTCAGGAAAGGGGGTGGGGACGAGTGAGCGCCCCCCCTCCTGAACTGTACCAGGCCGCATGCCCTCAACATGGGGGGGTGGGTGCTTTGGGGGAGGGGGGCACCCTGCGGCCCCCCCACCCCAAAGCACCTTGTCCCCATGTTGTTGAAGACAAGGGCCTCTTCCCGACAACCCTGGCCGTTGGTTGTCGGGGTCTGCGGACGGGGGGCTTATCAGAATCCTCATCGTACCCCTACCCATTCACCTGGGGGAAAAGGTGTCAATATAAAAACACGCTACACAGGTTTTTAAAGTAATTTATTAGACAGCTCCGGGGGTCTTATTCCGACTTCGCCGCTCTCTCCAGCCTCTTCTCCTGGTGTCCGATTCTTCTCCCGCTCTTTGGCCTCTTCTCCCGGTGTTCGACCTCTTTTCCCGGTGTGCGGTTCTTCTGCCGGCTCCTCCGCTATCTTCTGCCGCTCTTTTGCTAGCGGTGGCCCGGACTTCTGCGTCGTCTTCTTCCCTCTTTTCTTCTTCCAATGTTGACACGACGCTCTCTCTCGCTGTAATGCTGTGTGAGCGCTCCGCATTGACTTTTATAGGCGGTGACCCCGCCCCCTTATGACGTCACAGGGGGCATGGTCAAAATCACCCAATCCCAAATCACCTTGTCCCCATGTTGCTGAGGACAAGGGCCTCTTCCCGACAACCCTGGCCATTGGTTGTCGGGGTCTGCGGGCGGGGGGCTTATCGGAATCCAGGAGCCCCCTTTAATAAGGGGGCCCCAAGATCCCGACCCCCCGCATCGTACCCCTACCCATTCACCTGGGGGTAAAAAATGTCCACAAAAAAACTCACTGAACAGGTTTTTAAAGTAATTTATTAGGCAGCTCTGGGGACCTTCTGATTTCGGGGGTCTCTTCCGACTTCTCCACTCTCTCCGGCCTCTTCTCCTGGTGTCCGGTTCTTCTGCCGGGCTCCTCCACTATCTTCTGCTCTTTTTGCCGCTCTTTTGCTAGTGGTGGCCCGGTCTTCTCCATCATCTTGTTCCCTCTTCTCTTCTTCCGATGTTGATACAATGCTCTCTCCCGCTGAAGATAGAAGAAAGAAGAAAGAAGATGGAAAAAAGAAGACTTTAAATAAAGGAATTGTCAAAAACTGTCTCTTGTCATTTTTAACATTTTTGACAGTTTTTTTGTGAAATGGTAGGGGTATTTTTGTACCCCCTTACCATTTCACACAGGGGGGGGCCGGGATCTGGGGGTCCCCTTGTTAAAGTAGACCCCCGTAGACCCCCACACCTACCGGACAAGTGTTGTGGGGATGAGGCCCTTGTCCCCATCAACATGGGGACAAGGTGCTTTGGGGGGCTAGCCCGAAGCACCCTCCCAATGTTGAGGGCATGTGGCTTGGTATAGTTCAGGAGGGGGGGCGCTCTCTCACCCCCGCTCTTTCCTGCGGCCTGCCAGGTTGTGTGCTCGGATAAGGGTCTGGTATGGATTTTTGGGGGGACCCCACGAAATTTTAAGAAAAAAATGTTGGCGGGGTTCCCCTTAAAATCCATACCAGACCTGAAGGGTCTGGTATAGATTTTGAGGGGGACCCCCACGCCATTTTTTTTTTTTTGGCCAGGGTTCCCCTTAATATCCATACCAGACCTAAAGGGCCTGGTATGGAATTTAGGGGGACCCCCACGCCATTTTAAAAAAAATTTTGGTTCGGGGTTCCCCTGTGGGGAAATCCCATGCCGTTTTTATCAATGAACTTTTATGTGTATTGTCGGACCGACAATTTATTAACCACTTGCCGACCGCCGCACGACTATATACGTCGACAGAGCGGCACGGGCAGGCAAAAGGACGTATATGTACGTCCTTGCCTGCCCGCGGGTGGGGGGTCCGATCGGACCCCCCCCCGGTGCCTGCGGCGGTCGGCAAATCTCCCCCGGCGATCGGAGGTGAGGGGGAGGCCATCCATTCGTGGCCCCCCCTCGCGATCGCTCTCAGCCAATGGGATCATTTCCCTGCCTCTGTATTGTACACAGAGGCAGAGGAAATGATGTCATCTCTCCTCGGCTCGGTATTTTCCGTTCCGGGCCGAGGAGAGAAGACTGTAATGTGAGTGCACAACACTACACACACACAGTAGAACATGCCAGGCACACAAAACACCCCGCTCCCCCCCCCGATCGCCCCCCGATCCCCCCCCAATCACCCCCCCCTCCTGTCACAAACTGACACCAAGCAGGTTTTTTTTTTTGTTTTTTTTTTTTGTCTGATTACTGTATTGGTGTCAGTTTGTGACAGTTACAGTGTCAGGGCAGTGAGTGTTAGGCCCCCTGTAGGTCTAGGGTACCCCCCTAACCCCCCCTAATAAAGTTTTAACCCCTTGATCACCCCCTGTCACCAGTGTCGCTAAGCGATCATTTTTCTGATCGCTGTATTAGTGTCGCTGGTGATGCTAGTTAGGGACGTAAATATTTAGGTTCGCCGTCAGAGTTTTATAGCGACAGGGACCCCCATATACTATCTAATAAATGTTTTAACCCCTTGATTGCCCCCTAGTTAACCCTTTCACCACTGATCACCGTATAACTGTTACGGGTGACGCTGGTTAGTTTGTTTATTTTTTATAGTGTCAGGGAACCCGCCGTTTATTACCGAATAAAGATTTAGCCCCCTGATCGCCCGGCGGTGATATGCGTCGCCCCAGGCAGCGTCAGATTAGCGCCAGTACCGCTAACACCCACGCACGCAGCATACGCCTCCCTTAGTGGTATAGTATCTGATCGCATCAATATCTGATCCGATCAGATCTATACTAGCGTCCCCAGCAGTTTAGGGTTCCCAAAAACACAGTGTTAGCGGGATCAGCCCAGATACCTGCTAGCACCTGCGTTTTGCCCCTCCGCCCAGCTCGGCCCAGCCCACCCAAGTGCAGTATCGATCGATCACTGTCACTTACAAAACACTAAACGCATAACTGCAGCGTTCGCAGAGTCAGGCCTGATCCCTGCGATCGCTAACAGTTTTTTTGGTAGCATTTTGGTGAAATGGCAAGCACCAGCCCCAGGCAGCGTCAGGTTAGTGCCAGTACCGCTAACACCCACGCACGCACCGTACACCTCCCTTAGTGGTATAGTATCTGAACGCATCAATATCTGATCCGATCAGATCTATACTAGCGTCCCCAGCAGTTTAGGGTTCCCAAAAACGCAGTGTTAGCGGGATCAACCCAGATACCTGCTAGCAACTGCGTTTTACCCCTCCGCCCGGCCCAACCCAGCCCACCCAAGTGCAGTATCGATCGATCACTGTCACTTACAAAACACTAAACGCATAACTGCAGCGTTCGCAGAGTCAGGCCTGATCCCTGCGATCGCTAACAGTTTTTTTTGTAGCGTTTTGGTGAACTGGCAAGCACCAGCCCCAGGCAGCGTCAGGTTAGTGCCAGTAGCGCTAACACCCACGCACGCACTGTACACCTCCCTTAGTGGTATAGTATCTGAACTGATCAATATCTGATCCGATCAGATCTATACTGGCGTCCCCAGCAGTTTAGGGTTCCCAAAAACGCAGTGTTAGCGGGATCAGCCCAGATACCTGCTAGCACCTGTGTTTTGCCCCTCCGCCCGGCCCAGCCCAGCCCACCCAAGTGCAGTATCGATCGATCACTGTCACTTACAAAACACTAAATGCATAACTGCAGCGTTCGCAGAGTCAGGCCTGATCCCTGCGATCGTTAACAGTTTTTTTTGGTAGCGTTTTGGTGAACTGGCAAGCGCCAGCGGCCTAGTACACCCCGGTCGTAGTCAAACCAGCACTGCAGTAACACTTGGTGACGTGGCGAGTCCCATAAGTGCAGTTCAAGCTGGTGAGGTGGCAAGCACAAATAGTGTCCCGCTGCCACCAAGAAGACAAACACAGGCCCGTCGTGCCCATAGTGCCCTTCCTGCTGCATTCGCCAATCCTAATTGGGAACCCACCACTTCTGCAGCGCCCGTACTTCCCCCATTCACATCCCCAACCAAATGCAGTCGGCTGCATGAGAGGCATTTTTATGTCCTCCCGAGTACCCCTACCCAACGAACCCCCCCAAAAAGATGTTGTGTCTGCAGCAAGCGCGGATATAGGCGTGACACCCACTATTATTGTCCCTCCTGTCCTGACAATCCTGGTCTTTGCATTGGTGAATGTTTTGAACGCTACCATTCACTAGCTGAGTATTAGCGTAGGGTACAGCATTGCACAGACTAGGACACACTTTCACAGGGTCTCCCAAGATGCCATCGCATTTTGAGAGACCCGAACCTGGAACCGGTTACAGTTATAAAAGTTACAGTTACAAAAAAAGTGTAAAAAAAAAAAAAAAAAAAACACAAACAAAAATATAAAATAAAAAATAATAGTTGTCGTTTTATTGTTCTCTCTCTATTCTCTCTCTATTCTCTCTATTGTTCTGCTCTTTTTTACTGTATTCTATTCTGCAATGTTTTATTGTTATTATGTTTTATCATGTTTGCTTTTCAGGTCTGCAATTTTTTATACTTTACCGTTTACTGTGCTTTATTGTTAACCATATTTTTGTCTGAGTACAGCATTCACGACTTTGAGTGGTTATACCAGAATGATGCTTGCAGGTTTAGGTATCATCTTGGTATCATTCTTTTCAGCCAGCGGTCGGCTTTCATGTAGAAGCAATCCTAGCGGCTAATTAGCCTCTAGACTGCTTTTACAAGCAGTGGGAGAGAATGCCCCCCCCCCCACCGTCTTCCGTGTTTTTCTCTGGCTCTCCTGTCTCAACAGGGAACCTGAGAATGCAGCCGGTGATTCAGCCAGCTGACCATAGACCTGATCAGAGACCAGAGTGGCTCCAAACATCTCTATGGCCTAAGAAACCGGAAGCTACGAGCATTTTATAACTTAGATTTCGCCGGATGTAAATAGCGCCATTGGGAAATTGGGGAAGCATTTTATCACACCGATCTTGGTGTGGTCAGATGCTTTGAGGGCAGAGGAGAAATCTAGGGTCTAATAGACCCCAATTTTTTCAAAAAAGAGTACCTGTCACTACCTATTGCTATCATAGGGGATATTTACATTCCCTGAGATAACAATAAAAATGATTAAAAAAAAAAAAAATGAAAGGAACAGTTTTAAAATAAGATAAAAAAGCAAAAAAATAATAAAGAAAAAAAAAAAAAAAAAAAAAAGCACCCCTGTCCCCCCTGCTCTCGCGCTAAGGCGAACGCAAGCGTCGGTCTGGCGTCAAATGTAAACAGCAATTGCACCATGCATGTGAGGTATCACCGCGACGGTCAGATCAAGGGCAGTAATTTTAGCAGTAGACCTCCTCTGTAAATCTAAAGTGGTAACCTGTAAAGGCTTTTAAAGGCTTTTAAAAATGTATTTATTTTGTTGTCACTGCACGTTTGTGCGCAGTTGTAAAGCATGTCATGTTTGGTATCCATGTACTCGGCCTAAGATCATCTTTTTTATTTCATCAAACATTTGGGCAATATAGTGTGTTTTAGTGCATTAAAATGTAAAAAAGTGTGTTTTTTCCCCAAAAAATGCGTTTGAAAAATCGCTGCGCAAATACTGTGTGAAAAAAAAAAATTAAACACCCACCATTTTAATCTGTAGGGCATTTGCTTTAAAAATATATATAATGTGTGGGGGTTCAAAGTAATTTTCTTGCAAAAAAAAATAATTTTTTCATGTAATCAAAAAGTGTCAGAAAGGGCTTTGTCTTCAAGTGGTTAGAAGAGTGGGTGATGTGTGACATAAGCTTCTAAATGTTGTGCATAAAATGCCAGGACAGTTCAAACCCCCCCAAATGACCCCATTTTGGAAAGTAGACACCCCAAGCTATTTGCTGAGAGGCATGTCGAGTCCATGGAATATTTTATATTGTGACACAAGTTGCGGGAAAGAGACAAATTATTATTATTTTTTTTTTTTTTTGCACAAAGTTGTCACTAAATGATATATTGCTCAAACATGCCATGGGAATATGTGAAATTACACCCCAAAATACATTCTGTTGCTTCTCCTGAGTACGGGGATACCACATGTGTGAGACTTTTTGGGAGCCTAGCCACGTATGGGACCCCGAAAACCAAGCACCGCCTTCAGGCTTTCTAAGGGCGTAAATTTTTGATTTCACTCTTCACTGCCTATCACAGTCTCGGAGGCCATGGAATGCCCAGGTGGCACAACCCCCCCCCCAAATGACCCCATTTTGGAAAGTAGACACCCCAAGCTATTTGCTGAGAGGTATAGTGAGTATTTTGCAGACCTCACTTTTTGTCACAAAGTTTTGAAAATTAAAAAAAGAAAAAAAAAATTTTTTTTTTTGTCTTTCTTCATTTTCAAAAACAAATGAGAGCTGCAAAATACTCACCATGCCTCTCAGCAAATAGCTTGGGGTGTCTACTTTCCAAAATGGGGTCATTTGGGGGGGTTTTGTGCCACCTGGGCATTCCATGGCCTCCGAAACTGTGATAGGCAGTGAAGAGTGAAATCAAAAATGTACACCCTTAGAAATCCTGAAGGCGGTGATTGGTTTTCGGGGTCCCGTACGCGGCTAGGCTCCTAAAAAGTCCCACACATGTGGTATCCCCGTACTCAAGAGAAGCAGCAGAATGTATTTTGGGGTGCAATTCCACATATGCCCATGACCTGTGTGAGCAATATATCATTTAGTGACAACTTTGTGCAAAAAAAAAAAAAAAATAAAAAATAAATTGTCACTTTCCCGCAACTTGTGTCAAAATATAAAATATTCCATGGACTCAACATGCCTCTCAGCAAATAGCTTGGGGTGTCTACTTTCCAAAATGGGGTCATTTGGGGGGGGTTTGTGCCATCTGGGCATTTTATGGCCTTCAAAACTGTGATAGGTAGTGAGGAGTAAAATCAAAAATGTACGCCCTTAGAAATCCTGAAGGCAGTGATTGGTTTTCGGGGCCCCGTATGCGGCTAGGCTCCCAAAAAGTCCCACACATGTGGTATCCCCATACTCAGGAGAAGCAGCTAAATGTATTTTGGGGTGCAATTCCACATAGGCCCATGGCCTGTGTGAGCAATATATCATTTAGTGACAACTTTTTGTAATTTTTTTTTTTTTTTTTTTTTCATTATTCAATCACTTGGGACAAAAAAAATGAATATTCAATGGGCTCAACATGCCTCTCAGCAATTTCCTTGGGGTGTCTACTTTCCAAAATGGGGTCATTTGTGGGGGTTTTGTACTGCCCTGTCATTTTAGCACCTCAAGAAATGACATAGGCAGTCATAAATTAAAGACTGTGTAAATTCCAGAAAATGTACCCTAGTTTGTAGGCGCTATAACTTTTGCGCAAACCAATAAATATACACTTATTGACATTTTTTTTACCAAAGACATGTGGCCAAATACATTTTGGCCTAAATGTATGACTAAAATTGAGTTTATTGGATTTTTTTTTAGAACAAAAAGTAGAAAATATCATTTTTTTTCAAAATTTTCGGTCTTTTTCCGTGTATAGCGCAAAAAATAAAAACGGCAGAGGTGATCAAATACCATCAAAAGAAAGCTCTATTTGTGGGAAGAAAAGGACGCAAATTTCGTTTGGTTACAGCATTGCATGACCGTGCAATTAGCAGTTAAAGCGACGCAGTGCCAAATTGTAAAAAGTGCTCTGGTCAGGAAGGGGGTAAATCCTTCCGGGGCTGAAGTGGTTAATAGCCGCGAGTAGTTTTAAATGACTTTTTTCCTTTGAAATGTCATTTTGCTGTCAGACTGTTCTAAACACGGGAAACATGCGCCCCTTTACAGGCATACTATAGACACCCCCCAGGTATGAAATTTAAAGGAATATTACACTTTTATTGTTTCACTTTAAGCATTATTAAAATCACTGCTCCCGAAAAAAACGTCCTTTTTTAAAACTTTTTTTTTGCATTGATCCATGTCCCCTGGGGCAGGACCCAGGTCACCAAACACTTTTTATGACATTAACTTGCATATAAGCCTTTAAAACGAGCACTTTTGATTTCTCCCATAGACTTTTAAAGGGTGTTCCGCGGCTTTCGAATTTGCCGCAAACACCCCAAATTGTTCGCTGTTTGGCGAACAGCCGATGTTCGAGTCAAACATGAGTTCGACTCGAACTCGAAGCTCATCCCTACTGGCCAGTGATCCATCCTCAAGACCCAGTAACCCAGTGGATTTTCGGTTGGAAAGGTCTCCAAGTCTGATCTTGCCCCTAGGTATTCCTGCACCATGTACAACAGATGCTGGCGATGGTTGCTGGAACCGATCATGCCTTGGGGCTGCGGACTAAAAAATTGTCTGAACGCATCGGTCAGACGACCACCTTCTCCACCGCTCCTTCTGTGACTGACTGAAGCCTCAGCAACACGTTGTCCAGGAGGACCAGGAAATTGTAACCTCCCAGGGTCTGTAAACGCATTGCACAAACCTTTCTGCAAGGCCTCCCGAATATGTTTCATCCTCTGCTCCCTCTGCGACGGCTGGATAAGTTTCTGCCACCTTACCCTTGTAACGTGGATCAAAAAGGGTTTCCAGCCAGTACTGATCCCCCTCCTTGATACCATGAATACAAGGGTCCTTTCGCAGGCTTTGCAGGATCAGGGAGGCCATGCAGCTTAGGTTTGCTGAGGCATTTGGTCCGGAGTCCTCTGGGTCACTAAGGACGACCTGATCCGCAGCCACCTCCTGCCGGCCACGTACAAGTTCATGGGTTTCTGGGGCCTGAAAACTATCCTTTGAAGACTGCTGCTGATGCTGAGTGCTAGGCTCCATCTCCATGATGACACAATCCTCCTCCTCTTCCTCTTCCTGTGTAGGCAGGCCTGCAGGAATACTGTCTGGATAAAGGGGGCCTTGAGACATAAGGAAGTCCTCCTCTTCCTCCCTCTGTTCTGCCTCAAGTGCCCTGTCCATTATTTCACGCAGCGTGTGCTCCAACAGGTAGACAAGACAGTATCACTGATGCATGCACTGGCACTGCTCACCATCCTTGTGGCCTCCTCAAATGGTGACAGGACAGTGCATGCATCCTTGATCATGAGCCACTGGCGTGGCGAAAAAAAGCCAAGCTCCCCTGACCCTGTCCTGGTGCCCTACTCGCACAGGTACTCATTGATGGCCCTCTGCTGCGCATGCAGCCGCTGCAGCATTGCCAACGTTGAGTTACACCTGGTGGGCATGTCACAGATGAGGCGGTTCTTGGGCAGGTTACTTTCATTTTGGAGGTCAGCAAGCTGAGTACTGGCATTATATGACCGGCGGAAATGCCCACAGACTTTCCTGGCCTGCCTCAGGAGATCCTGTAAGCCCGGGTACCTGCACAAGAACTGCTGCACCACCAAATTAAGGGCATGAGCCAAACAGGGAACATGGGTCAATTGTCCCTGTCGGAGGGCGGAGAGGAGGTTGGTACCATTGTCGCAAACCACCATTCCTGGCTGAAGCTGGCGTGGTGTCAACCACCTCTGAGCCTACCCCCACAGAGCTGACAAGTCTCTGCCCCAGTGTGGCTCCTGTCCCCTAAGCAGACCAACTCGTGCTTGCGTAGTCCCTAGAACGCCTACAGAACACCGCTGGTTCCAAGGACAAATCTGCACAGGAAGAGGCCATAGAGGAACAAGAAGAGGAGGGGGTGGAGGAGAGAGGTGTTGCAGAATCATCACTACCAGCATTTTGGAGGAGTGGTGGTGGAACAAGCTCCAACAATACTGCACCCTGTCCTGCATCCTTCCCAGCTGCTAGTAGGGTTACCCAGTGCGCCGTGAAAGAAAGGTAACGTCCCTGTCCATGCCTGCTGGACCATGAATCAGCGGTAATATGCACCTTACCGCCCTGTCCAACGAGGCCAAGACATTGCCTTCCATGTCGGTAGAGAGCCGGAATGACCTTCTGAGAAAAAAATTGGCATTTGGGAACCTACCACTGAGGTACCGCACATTACACAAATTCTCGAAAGGGGGCAGAGTCTACCAGCTGAAAAGTTGGAGTGCTAGCAATTTAGCCAAACTAGCATTCAGCCGCTGAGCATGTGGATGGCTGGGACCGAATTTCTTTCACCGGTTTAGCAACTGGGGTAGAAAAATTTGCCTGCTACAATCGGATGTTGGTATACCGCTAGCAGATTGCCCGCAAGTGCTTGGGACACCTAATTCTACACCTTCATTCCTCTCAGTGCAAGTCTCTGAGAGGACTGGAGTTATAGTGGGGTTGGAGATCCCAGCTGATGAGGAGCAAGGAGAGGTCCGCCTTGTTCTTTGCTGTGGGTCTTTTAAGTACTATTGCCAACGGACTGCATGGGAGCTCGACATATGTCTGGTCAAGCATGTGGTGCCCATTGCCCAAGCGGCTGCTGTTTTGGCCATGCTTGAAACGCTTCAGACATATGTTGCAAACAGCATCGGTGAGATCTGCTGCAGATGTCTCAAAAAAGGCCCACACCAAAAAACTTTTGAAAAAACGCGCAGAGTCAGCAGCGCCCTGCACATGCAGAGCTCTGCGGTGTGATGCAGTCGGTTGCCTGCCCTTAAGCTGGCCCCTGGAGGGCATCCTGCCTCATTGGTGATGTGCCTCCTCCTCCTCTCTCCTATCTGGCACCCACGTAGAGTCAGTGACCTCATCATCCCCTCCCTCCTCGTCACTGGAGCAAACCTGGCAGTATGCTGCAGCTGTGGGAACATGACTGCCAGTTTCTTGTCCTTCTTGGGCACCCCCTCTCTCTGGGCTCACGTTACTGCCTTCATTCTCAACCTGGGTACCATCATCGGAGCCTTCAAAATGCTGCGCATCCTCCTGCAGCATGTACCCTACACTGTGGTCGAACAGTTCGGGGGACCCCTAAAGGAATGATGGTGGGGCTAGGGAAGGAGTGACTGATGACATTGAGCTGATGGAAGAGGCCACTTTGGCAGCTGCATTGGCAGGCAAACTACTCTGAGCCTGGGTGACAGAGGATGAAGAGGATGAGGACGGCTTGGTCATCCACTCTATCAATTCTTCTGCATGTTGTGGCTCAACAGGGCCAACTGCTGAAAAAAAGGACAAGCGTGCCCCACGGCCACATGGTGAGGATGCACCGTGTCCATGACCAGCACTGTTGGCTGTAGACACAGAGTCTGCTTGCCCTCTTTTAGTTGCCTGGGAGCGTCTGCCTCTTCTTGGTGGCCTTCCAGACATACTGTACAATTAGATTAGCAAAACAACGCCTGAAGTTTACTAAAAACAGTACACCAGGAATGGCCTACAGTCAGGTATAGTCTTGGCTAGACTATATATATATATATACAAGCCTGTGTGTATGTATGTATGTGTGTATATGTGTGTATATATATATATATATATATATATATATATATATATATATATATATATATATATATATGTGTGTATGTGTGTATGTGTGTATGTGTGTGTGTGTGTGTGTATGTATATATATATATATTAAATGAACTGCAACTCACTGAGTCACCTGCCTGAAAGTGTCTTTGAACACGTACTCCAGGAATGGCTTACAGGCAGGTATAGGCTTGGCTGGACTACAATGCAGTGGATATATATTTTATGAACTGCACCTCACTGAGTCACCTGCCTGAAAGTGTCTTTGAACACGTACTCCAGGAATGGCCTATAGTTAGGTATAGGCTTGGCTAGACTATATATATACAGTGGGAACGGAAAGCATTCAGAGCACCTTAAATTTTTCACTCTTTGTTATATTGCAGCCATTTGCTAAAATCATTTAAGTTCATTTTTTTTTCCTCATTAATGTACACACAGCACCCCATATTGACAGAAAAACACAGAATTGTTGACATTTTTGCAGATTTATTAAAAAAGAAAAACTGAAATATCACATGGTCCTAAGTATTCAGACCCTTTGCTCAGTATTTAGTAGAAGCCCCTTTTGATCTAATACAGCCATGAGTCTTTTTGGGAAAGATGCAACAAGTTTTTCACACCTGGATTTGGGGATCTTCTGCCATTCCTCCTTGCAGATCCTCTCCAGTTCTGTCAGGTTGGATGGTAAACGTTGGTGGAGCCATTTTTAGGTCTCTCCAGAGATGCTCAATCGGGTTTAAGTCAGGGCTCTGGCTGGGAGATTCAAGAACAGTCACAGAGTTGTTGTGAAGCCACTCCTTCGTTATTTTAGCTGTGTGCTTAGGGTCATTGTCTTGTTGGAAGGTAAACCTTCGGCCCAGTCTGAGGTCCTGAGCACTCTGGAGAAGGTTTTCGTCCAGGATATCCCTGTACTTGGCCACATTCATCTTTCCCTCGATTGCAACCAGTCGTCCTGTCCCTGCAGCTGAAAAACACCCCCACAGCATGATGCTGCCACCACCATGCTTCACTGTTGGGACTTTATTATACAGGTGATGAGCAGTGCCTGGTTTTCTCCACATATACCACTTAGAATTAAGGCCAAAAAGTTCTATCTTGGTCTCATCAGACCAGAGAATCTTATTTCTCACCATCTTGGAGTCCTTCAGCTGTTTTTTAGCAAACTCCATGCAGGCTTTCCTGTGTCTTGCACTGAGGAGAGGCTTCCGTCGGGCCACTCTGCCATAAAGCCCCGACTGGTGGAGGGCTGCAGTGATGGTTGACTTTCTGCAACTTTCTCCCATCTCCCGACTGCATCTCCAGAGCTCAGCCACAGCGATCTTTGGGTTCTTCTTTACCTCTCTCACCAAGGCTCTTCTCCCCCGATAGCTCAGTTTGGCCAGACGGCCAGCTCTAGGAAGGGTTCTGGTCATCCCAAACGTCTTCTATTTAAGGATTATGGAGGCCACTGTGCTCATAGGAACCTTAAGTGCAGCAGAAATTTTTTTGTAACCTTGGCCAGATCTGTGCCTTGCCAGAATTCTGTCTCTGAGCTCTTCAGGCAGTTCCTTTGACCTCATGATTCTCATTTGCTCTGACATGCACTGTGAGCTGTAAGGTCTTATATAGACAGGTGTGTGGCTTTCCTAATCAAGTCCAATCAGTATAATCAAACACAGCTGGACTCAAATGAAGGTGTAGAACCATCTCAAGGATGATCAGAATAAATGGACAGCACCTGAGCTAAATATATGAGTATCAAAGCAAAGGGTCTGAATACTTAGGACCATGTGATATTTCAGTTTTTCTTTTTTAATAAATCTGCAAAAATGTCAACAATTCTGTGTTTTTCTGTCAATATGGGGTGCTGTGTGTACATTAATGAGGAAAAAAATGAACTTAAATGATTTTAGCAAATGGCTGCAACATAACAAAGAGTGAAAAATTAAAGGGGTCTGAATACTTTCCGTGTATAAGAATTCTGCAATGTTAACTTTGAATTTGGCAGATCAAATACAGTGCCTTGAAAAAGTATTCATACCCCTTAAAATTTTCCGCATTTTGTCATACCCCATAAAATTTTCCGCATTTTATACCAAAAAAAGTAAATATATTTTATTGGGATTTTATGTGATAGACCAACACAAAGTGGCACATAATTGTGAAGTGGAAGGAAAATGATAAATGGTTTTCAACATTTTTTACAAATAAATATCTGAAAAGCGGGGGGGGGCATTTGTATTCAGCCCCCTTTACTCTGATACCCTTAACTAAAATCTATCAATTGCCTTCAGAAATCACCTAATTAGTAAATAGAGTCCACCTGTGTGTAATTTATTCCCAGTATAAATACAACTGTTCTGTGAAGCCCTCAGAAGTTTGTTAGAGAACCTTAGTGAACAAACAGCATCATGAAGGCCAAGGCACACACCAGACAGGTCAGGGATAAAGTTGTGGAGAAGTATAAAGCAGGGTTAGGTTATAAAAAAATCTCCCAAGCTTTGAACATCTCACGGAGCTCTGTTCAATCCATCATCTGAAAATGGAAAGAGTATGGTGCAACTGCAAACCTGCCAAGACATGACCGTCCACCTAAACTGACTGGCCGGGCGAGGAGAGCATTCATCAGAGAAGAGCCAAGAGGTCCATGGTAACTCTGGAGGAGCTGCAGAGATCCACAGCTCAGGTGGGAGAATCTGTCCACAGGACAACTATTAGTCGTGTTCTCCACAAATCTGACCTTTATGGAAGAGTGACAAGAAGAAAGACATTGGTGAAAGAAAGTCATAAGAAGTCCTGTTTGCAGTTTGCAAGAAGCCATGTGGAGGACACAGCAAACATGTGGAAGAAGGTGCTCTGGTCAGATGAGACCAAACTTGAACTTTTTGGTCTAAAAGCAAAACGCTATGTGTGGCGGAAAACTAACACTGCACATCACCCTGAACACACCATCCCCACTGTGAAACATGGTGGCGGCAGCATCACGTGATGGGGATGTATTTCTTCAGCAGGGACAGGGAAGCTGGTCAGAGTTGATGGGAAGATGGATGGAGCCAAATACAGGACAATCTTAGAAGAAAACCTGATAGAGTCTGTAAAAAAACTTGAGACTGGGGCGGAGGTTCACCTTCCAGCAGGACAACGACCCGAAACATCCAGCCAGAACTACAATGGAATGGTTTAGATCAAAGCATATTCATGTGTTAGAATGGCCCAGTCACAGTCCAGACCTAAATCACATTGAGAATCTGTGGCAAGACTTGAAAATTGCTGTTCACAGACGCTCTCCATCCAATCTGACAGAGCTTGAGATATTCTGCAGAGAAGAAGAATGGGCAAAAATGTCCCTCTCTAGATGTGCAAAGCTGGTAGAGACATCCCCAAAAAGACTTGCAGCTGTAATTGCAGAGAAAGGGGGTTCTACAAAGTATTGACTCCAGGGGGCGCCATACAAAGGCCCCCCCCCCCCACTTTTCACATATTTATTTGTAAAAATAATAATTTTCCTTCCACTTCACAATTATGTGTCACTTTGTGTTGGTCTATAACATAAAATCCCAATAAAATACATTTACGTTTTTGGTTGGTGCTTTAGAATTTCCTGGTAGAGATCTGCGCTGACTTTGGACTTGATAAAACGCAGTGGATCAAAACCAGCAGATGACACGGCTCCCCAAATCATCACTGACTGTGGAAAATTTTGCATTTCATTTGGAAATCAAGGTCCCCAGAGGAAGGGTGGAGAGGCACAGAATCCAAGTTGTATGAGGTCCAATGTGAAGTTTCCACAGTCAGTGATGATTTGGGGAGCCATGTCATCTGCTGGTGTTGGTCCGCTGTGCTTTATCAAGTCCAAAGTCAGTACAGCTCTCTAGCAGGAAATTCTAGAGCACTTCATACTTCCCTCTGCTGACCAGCTTTATGGAGATGCCGATTTCATTTTCCAGCAGGACTTGGCACCTGCCCACACTGCCAAAAG
Source organism: Aquarana catesbeiana (assembly GCF_042186555.1). Classification (NCBI taxonomy): domain Eukaryota; kingdom Metazoa; phylum Chordata; class Amphibia; order Anura; family Ranidae; genus Aquarana; species Aquarana catesbeiana. Next base: position 11,444,237 of record NC_133330.1, read on the forward strand.
TACCAATACCTGGTCACATGATCATGATATCACTGTGCTTGACTGGCCTGACCTAAACCCCATACAGAATCTGTGGGGTATTGTCAAGGGGAAGATGAGAGACACCAGACCCAACAATGCAGACGAGCTGAAGGCCGCTATCAAAGAAACCTGGGCTTCCATAACACCTCAGCAGTGCCACAGGCTGATCGCCTCCATGCCACGCCGCATTGATGGCGTAATTCATGCAAAAGGAGCCCAAACCAAGTATTGAGTGCATACTATACTGTACATGGACATTTTTTTTTATTGGTCTTATGTAATATTCTAATTTTCTGAGATACTAAATTTTGGTGTTTTCACTAGCTGTAAGCCATAATCATCAAAATTCAAAGAAAGAAATTCTTGAAATATATCACTCTGTGTGTAACGCATCTATATAAAACATATGAGTTTCACATTTTGAATTGAATTACTGAAAAAAGTGAACTTTTTGATGATATTCTAATTTTATGAGATGCACCTGTATAACCTCACCATGGGTTGTTGCTTAGATTGTTTCCATAAAATGGTCCTTCAACCCAAACAGTCCAACCACACATGGACCCACTGGAGTTAGCTTCTAAAACCTTCTAAAAAAGCACAAGCCTTTTACAGAGCCTTGATTAAAACCTGTGCTTAAAGCTCTCATGTTCCAATCCTGCTCAAAACCACATTTACAAGCCAGGGCTTTAGAGTTATGCCCCGTACACACGATCGGACTTTCCGACAACAAAACCGTGGATTTTTGTTCGAGGCATGTTGGCTCCAACTTGTCTTGCATACGCACGGTCACACAAACGTTGGCCAACAATTACGAACATGAGAACGCGGTGACGTACAAGGCGTACGACGAGCCGAGAAAAAGGAAGTTCTATAGCCAGTGCGGCTCCTTCTGCTTGATTCCGAGCATGCGTGGAACTTTTGTGCGTCGGCGATTGGAAATTCCGACAACAAAGTTTTGTTGGCGGAAAAGTCGAGAACCTGCTAGCCAACACTTGTTGGCGGAAAGTCCGACGGAAATTGTTCGATGGAGCGTACAAACGGTCGGACTTTGTTGTCGGAAAATCCGATCGTGTGTACAGGGCATTAGAGTTTTAGGGATTAGAATTTTAGAATTCATGCAAAGTGGCTTTTTTTTTTTGGTTGGACTTGACAGCCAAAGACCAAATGTTTCTAATGTGCTGAGACTCTATACATGATCAAGAACTCAACCCCTGCTGATTGGCTGCTGCAGTATGTGAGTAAACTGTGTGTAGCAATAACTCTCGGTGGAGCTGCTGGTTTAAAGCGGGCTGTTACCTTCACTCTCGCCACCTCTATTTCAACGGCACTGGGTCTAGGGTCCCGTTGAGTTTACCTCTGGACAATGTAGGCACCAGACACTTGAGTATCTTTTCCAATGCTTTAATGAACAGGTAATAACGGAAGTAGCCGGAAAGAGGCAGAAGGAAAATTGCAGGGAAGCTCAAATACCTTTTCTTAGTATTCTTTAGTACATCATTAGGAATTAAACACTTATAGTTGAATGTATTCCCCTTGTGGGATTCAATCTTTGCCCGCCTGGATAGGTTTCTCTCACTCGCCTAGCAGCCAGTACGTAGCACGAACAAAAGTCTCTGCCACAGACTTGTTTGGAGCAAAACCCGTACGACCCTCTGCCACAGGATGTATTGGTTTACGGTGAATATCAGACACAGCACTTGAACCTTTAAGCCGACCCGGCAGTACTATGCAGTAAGATTACTTCAGGATACGTCCTCCAACTGAGTCACCAGGCCCTTCTCCAGACCAGCACTCTGCGTGATCCTTCCATGACAGGTCCTCCCCTGGGATCTCCTCAGTTGTCCAGCTTCTTCACTCAGGATAGACAGCTCAGGACCGTTCCTCTGCTGCTGTAGTAGGCCCCAGACAGTCTTCTGGGCCCACCCACACGCTGCGGCGACGTGGGCCTCCAATCCGGAGGACCACGAGGTGATACTCCTAACGCATACCTGTCGGCCAGGAGGGCCAGCAGGTGGCTGAAAACGAACCCCTAAACATGGCGTCTGTCCCATAAATACCCTCTCCCAGAATGCAACTCGGAGGACCACCTCCACTGAGTTGTCTCGGGGACAGAGGAGCACTCATACGCTTCAACACGTTGCCTTTCCAACACTGGCCCATGGTGACAACGACACCCACCGGCGCAGTGTGAAACTACACGTAACTCAGCCAAGCTGGAACAGAGGCAAATCTAACTTCACCTAACAAGTAACCCACTAAATTTACCTATCAGCAGTAGATTAGAAATCTACCAGTGCTACATGTGTCTTGAGGCAGAGAGGGTGTAGATATTATAGGGAGGTCCACCAATTGGACAACAAAAAAATAATGACACCACACCATGGAACACTTATCATCCATGAACACTGGTGGTAAGAGAATTGGCTGGATTCACTACATATCTGACTCAAACCAAGTCATGCCTGCTTGTATATTCATTTATTACTATACTTGTTCAGTATGTTTTCTTCCTAGGAAAACATATTTTGCAATTACTTTTTATTATCAGCTAATTAAATCGGAGTTGGGTGGCTCCAGTATTGTTCAGTTCGTCTGCTTGCCTGAAGGGTTGGCCTCATGCCTCACATAACAACAACATAATATAACAAGATAAGTGCAGCGCAAAAATATATCAGAATTTTTTTCAAAAGGAGTATTAAGTATGTTCCCCAAAAGTCTTTCAAAAAAGATCCATGTGAATTTCAAACGACAGGAATCGGTCATGCATACAATCTTCTATTGCGCTTACCAGAGATGATGGACCTCTGCACAGCAGGGGTCAAACTCACATGTGTCCCCACAGGGATGAAGGTATTCCTGATGGTGTCACTGAAGGAAATCATTGTGGTATGGAAACCCAGAAATCCAGAGGGATGAGACACCTTCCAACAGGGAAATACCCAGGATGTAGACCGCCAGATAGGAGATGTAAGAAAAGCCGCTCCACGAAATATAAGACATAATAAAGGATACCATCTAAGAGTAATCCATCTTTTATTGTAAAGTCCAATATTGCACTGTAAAATATCACTGAAAAAACAAGCGCTCTCAAGCGCAGAAAGATAAAACAGGTCGGACTGCAACACAGTGCAGTACCGACACACACAGTCGGGCAGCGGGTGACGTCCGTGACAAAGCTCCTCCCCTGCAGCGTTACATCCTATTGGACTTCGTCAGTGAGGGGTGGAGCCTGACAGTCACCCAGCGGCATTTATGGTACACGGACGGTGTCCGAATGGGCTACGGCGCAGGCGGAAGTCAAAAAGATTCCCTAGCAACTGCATCCTACCGACAACCTGTCCTATACTTAAAAGGAACTGGCCTTATATAAATGGTGAATGGCGGAAGCGGAAATCAATACGGGCATCCATTAGAATTACACGGGGACACTATTATGCAAAAATACTATTCGGCCATTCCATTACAAATAATATTAAATCTAAAATATAGATTATAACACATATCCCCATTAGGGTAAATGTGATTACAAAATTAAAATTGTATTAAAACTCATATTTAAAATGTTACGGAAGTAATCTCTTGCTGCCATATCTGTGTGAAAACATATAATCACTAAAAATATTCAGATGTACAACTGGGAATCCGACCTTTATATAGCTATTTGTTAGATATAAAACAGTTCAGGTCAAATTCCACATTTAACCCCTTAGGAACCATCACCTGAGTCTCATGAATCCACATGGATTCACGCTGGCTCAGTTGCCTGATAAAATTACCTCCCCTCCAATGTGGATTCACTTTTTCTATGCCCCAAAATTTTAAGCATCTCGGATTTCGATCATGACAGATCCTGAAATGCTTAGAAACATTGTGTGTGATAAGACCTCTCTTAATGTTGTTCACATGTTCAGCTATGCGGACTCCCATAGGTCTGGAGGTCCTACCTATATATTGGAGTCCGCAGTCGCATTCCAACATGTAAACAACTCCAACTGTATTGCACGTTATAAAATGTTTAATTTGGTAGTTTTTATTAGTAGCTGCTGCTGTCAACTCCTTCATTCTCTTGAGATTCCATCTGCGTGACTTGCAAGCAGGACATCTCCCACAGGCGTAAAAGCCTGTCAAGAAATTAAAAATCCGATTTTCTTTTTTGGTCATATGGGGATCTACAACACTAGGAGCTAGAATATCTCTTAACATGGGAGGTTTTCGATATACAAATTTCGGACGGGGAGGCAATACTGTGCCTAAAACACTATCTCTTTTGAGAATGTTCCAATGTTTCAAAATTATCCTCTCAAATTTTTTATGTTGGATGTTATAACCAAGGATGATCTTGTATTCAAAGTTACCCTTGGGCTTCTTATTACTATCTGAATTAGCAACTAGAGAGGAACGCTCAAGGCTACCAACTGAGGTTATATTACTCATTACATGCTCCTCCTCATACCCTTTTTGTAAAAAGCGGGTGGCCAAAATTTTAGCTTGGGAGAAGAAGTCCGAATCCAGGGCACAGTTTCTCCTCAGCCGGATAAACTGTCCTTTAGGGACATTATACAGCCAGGAGTGATGATGGCAGCTATCTAACGGTATGAATCTGTTCCTATCTGTGGGCTTAAAGTAATTTTTAGTCAAAAATTTATCACCTTGTTTAAATATCTCCAAATCCAGGAAAGCAACACGTGTAGTGTCTGCGTTCCAAGACAAGTGGATCCTTTTACTGTTGCCATTAAGTTTAGACATAAAAAGCTGGAGGCTAATCAGATCACCCTCCCAGATCATGAAAAGATCATCTATATATCTTTGGTAGCAGACCAACTGAGTCAGTCTACTACCAAAGACAAATTCCTCTTCCCATAATGCCATGAAAATGTTGGCTACACTAGGTGCAAAACGAGCGCCCATGGCAACTCCAAGTGTTTGAAGAAAAAATTTCCCGCCATACCAGAAATAATTTCTGGATAGGCAAAAGTCCAGAGCTCTCAGAATAAAGTCCTTTAGGAGAGGAGGGAGAGAGGATCCATTAAGGGCCCACTGCACAGAAGTAAGAGGCATCATATCTAAATCCCAGCGCATGCAGGAGACCGATAATATATTTTTTGCCCAAAATACATAAGGACGCTAGTTCCCCTCCAGGTCGTCCTATAGTCAATGGCATCGACTCTGTCACAGCCCGCTTAGGTCAATATATAGATTACTTTTTGAAACCACTGGTGTCTACCACCAAGGCGTATCTTAAAGACACTAAACATATCATTCAAATTTTGGAACATATAACAGTTAAAGAAAACAGCTTTTTAGTCACTGCCGACGTTAGTTCCCTATACACTATCATAGGCCATAATGATGCCCTTACTTCTGTGCAGTGGGCCCTTAATGGATCCTCTCTCCCTCCTCTCCTAAAGGACTTTATTCTGAGAGCTCTGGACTTTTGCCTATCCAGAAATTATTTCTGGTATGGCGGGAAATTTTTTCTTCAAACAATTGGAGTTGCCATGGGCGCTCATTTTGCACCTAGTGTAGCCAACATTTTCATGGCATTATGGGAAGAGGAATTTGTCTTTGGTAGTAGACCGACTCAGTTGGTCTGCTACCAAAGATATATAGATGATCTTTTCATGATCTGGGAGGGTGATCTGATTAGCCTCCAGCTTTTTATGTCTAAACTTAATGGCAACAGTAAAAGGATCCACTTATCTTGGAACGCAGACACTACACGTGTTGCTTTCCTGGATTTGGAGATATTTAAACAAGGTGATACATTTTTGACTAAAAATTACTTTAAGCCCACAGATAGGAACGGATTCATACCGTTAGATAGCTGCCATCATCACTCCTGGCTGTATAATGTCCCTAAAAGACAGTTTATCCGGCTGAGGAGAAAACGTGCCCTGGATTCGGACTACTTCTCCCAAGCTAAAATTTTGGCCACCCGCTTTTTACAAAAAGGGTATGAGGAGGAGCATGTAATGAGTAATATAACCTCTGTTGGTAGCCTTTAGCGTTCCTCTCTAGTTGCTAATTCAGATAGTAATAAGAAGCCCAAGGGTAACTTTGAATACAAGATCATCCTTGATTATAACATCCAACATAAAAAATTTGAGAGGATCATTTTGAAACATTGGAACATTCTCAAAAGAGATAGTGTTTTAGGCACAGTATTGCCTCCCCATCCGAAATTTGTAGATCGAAAACCTCCCACGTTAAGAGATATTCTTAGCTCCTAGTGTTGTAGATCCCCCTATGACCAAAAAAGAAAATCGTTTTTTTAATTTCTTGACAGGCTTTTACGCCTGTGGGAGATGTCCTGCTTGCAAGTCATGCAGATGGAATCTCAAGAGAAGGAAGGAGTTGACAGCAGCAGCTACTAATGAAAACTACCAAATTAAACATTTTATAACGTGCAATACAGTTGGAGTTGTTTACAAGTTGGAATGCGACTGCGGACTCCAATACATAGGTAGGACCTCCAGACCTATGGGAGTCCGCATAGCTGAACATGTGAACAACATTAAGAGAGGTCTTATCACACACAATGTTTCTAAGCATTTCAGGATCTGTCATGATCGAAATCCGAGATGCTTAAAATTTTGGGGCATAGAAAAAGTGAATCCACATTGGAGGGGAGGTAATTTTATCAGGCAACTGAGCCAGTGGATTCATGAGACTCAGGTGATGGTTCCTAAGGGGTTAAATGTGGAATTTGACCTGAACTGTTCTATATCTAACAAATAGCTGTATAAAGGTCGGATTCCCATTTGTACATCTGAATATTTTTAGTGATTATATGTTTTCACACAGATATGGCAGCGGGAGATTACTTCCGTAACATTTTAAATATGAGTTTTAATACAATTTTAATTTTGTAATCACATTTACCCTAATGGGGATATGTGTTATATTCTATATTTTAGATTTAATATTATTTGTAATGGAATGGCCGAATAGTATTTTTGCATAATAGTGTCCCCGTGTAATTCTAATGGATGCCCGCATTGATTTCCGCTTCCGCCATTCACCATTTATATAAGGTCTAGTTCCTTTTAAGTATAGGACAGGTTGTCGGCAGGATGCAGTTGCTAGGGAAGCTTTTTTACTTCCGCCGGCGCCGTAGCCCATTCCGTGTACCATAAATGCCTCTGGGTGACTGTCAGGCTCCACCCCTCGCTGACGAAGTCCAAATGGACGTAACGCTGCGTACGGGGGGAGGAGCTTTGTCACGGACGTCACCCGCTGCCAGACTGTGTGCGTCGGTACTGCACTGTGTTGCAGTCCGACCTGTTTTATCTTTCTGCGCTTGAGAGCGCTTGTTTTTACAGTGATATTTTACAGTGCAATATTGGACTTTACAATAAAAGATGGATTACTCTTAGATGGTATCCTTTATTATTTCTTATATTTCGTGGAGCGGCTTTTCTTACATCTCCTATCTGGCGGTCTACATCCTGGGTATTTCCCTGTTGGAAGGTGCCTCATCCCTCTGGAGTTCTGGGTTTCCATACCACAGTGATTTCCTTCAGCGACACCATCAGGAATACCTTCATCCCTGTGGGGACACATGTGAGTTTGACCCCTGCTGTGCAGAGGTCCATCATCTCTGGTAAGCGCAATAGATGATTGTATGCATGACCGATTCCTGTCCTTTGAAATTCACATGGATCTTTTTTTACAGACTTTTGGGGAACATACTTAATACTCCTTTTGAATAATATTCTGATATATTTTTGCGCTGCACTTATCTTGTTATATTTTGGTTACTTTTCAGGCATACAGTATGTGATTACCTGTAGTGTTCAGCTTGCAATTTCTGATTATTTTCTTTTTTTTATTTGATTGCGCTGATTGCTACCCTTTACTTAGGGCAACATATCTCATTAGTAATGGTCCAGAGAGAAAATCCCTCCCCTCCCCAACTCAGTCCTTCCTTGTCATAGACTATATGAGGACACTAAATTTTTCTCAACTGTTCTCATACATCTCACTCCTTGTGCAATGCTCTACTCCACTTCTTTTAATGACTTCATAGCTTGACCTTGGCCTGTTTTGTCTATCTATGAGACCTCATTCTGGCAATTCCAGCATGGCCAAGAAAGCATGTAGCCCTAGATGGGAGTGTGCATGGTAGGATGTAGGGATGAGTTCAAGCATGTTCGGATGCAAGTGCAAACCCACCTGAGTGAGCCCACCAAGAAGCTGTCACTGTACTGGGCCAATCCTAAGTGGCCAAGGAATGCCACTGCAGATGATTGGCCCTGTATAATGATAGCTTACTGCTGGGCTCACTCAGGTGGGTTTAGTAGGGTGATAACATTTGGCCTACAGGGAGACCATTCATTCTACCATGTTCATTCTTTGGTTACAAGTGGTTTTATGATCACAAAAGAAAAGAAGGGTTCAGATACAATTCACACATGAAACGGAAAACATCAAATGGATACCGTAGCATCATTTTTTATTGTTTGATACACTTTACACAAACTGTTAGAAAAGGAGCCCAAAATGAAAGTGTATCTAAACCCAAAAACCAAAATGTCATATATTGCAAGCTTAGCAGTTCCTAGATGTGGTGGCTGCATTCGTTTTCTTTTTCAGCTTTTCTTTTTTTCTTTCCCCATTTATTTTTTTCCTGGTGATCCAGTTATGCCCTTCCTGTCCGAGGGTGACAACGCCCAAGTTGTCACCCTAGAACGGGAAGGTGTTTTATGGCTAGAGAAGAGGTTCCCCTCTCCATATCTTCAGAACATGGATGGGGGCCTTCTTCAGCTCACAGAAGATAAATGGGGAAGCTGATAGCATTGTTTGAGATATCAGCACAGCAAGTGACAAGGACATTGGATTTCTGGCAGGATCAACGGGTATTGCTCTGCACAGAGTCCACATTTCACATGCTTTGTGCTTCTCTGCCCGTCTTCTAATGATGACTTCATGGCTTGACCTTGCCTTTCCTTGGCTTTGTATGTGAGATTTCCAAGATAATTTTGCTTTACTTGTCATTTTGGTTTCTTGTGGGGAATCTTACTCTACACATTGGTATCCTCTAGCTATGTGATAGAGTGCCAGTATATCACCCAGAACTCCGTCATATTGTATTCAAAGGAATGTGATTCTTATTTCCACTGAAATCCTGAGTCAGCCCGGCCCGTGTGTCATGTCACTCCACCCCATGCAGATATATAAGTCCTGTATTCCATCTCATTGCCAGAAACAAAGCATTGTATGCCTGAGAGCGACAGGATGAACTGATATAGATCATTACCTGGAGTCAACAAGCAACCCTTTACAGGTGAGATCCACTATCTTATTTAATTTTTGTGAATTTACAAAATACAAAGTTACTTAGTAGGTAAGGCTAAAAAAAGACAATAGTCCATTCAGCCTGTGCAGGTTTATGTGTGTCAGTGTCTATAATAATTTCCCTTATCCCTGTATGTTATGTTTTTTTAAAATATACATCCAGGAGTCTTTTAAAAATATCCATACTTCCCGCAGGCAACACCAATTGTGGGAGAGAGTTCCACATCCTTATTGCCCTGACAGTAAAGAACCCCCTGTGCAGTTTAAGGTTAAGTCTCAAGGTGTGGCCCCGTGTCCTCATACACTCCCTGGGACGAAATAGTTTTTTTCCCTATGCTGGGATCCCCATTCAGGTATTTGTAGATTGCTATCATGTCCCCCCCTCAAGCATTGCATCTCCAGCGAGAATAAATGTAATGTTTGCAGCCGGACCTCGTAATTGAGGCCCTCCAGTCCTTAGGGGATGACAAACCCCAGGGCCTTGGGAGCCATCGGATACATGTCCATAACAAAGTACATCAACACGGAGGATCCAATAGGTCTACCCAACAACCAACTTGCTGGCTTCTGGTATACCGTTACGGTAAGGCTCAACCTCTGAGTTGAAGTGGAGTGGGTAGATAAAATTTAGGGGAATGGACAAGGACTAAGTGACTTACACCAATGGCTACCAGGGTGGCCAGAGGTATGAAAGGGCACTCCCTCACATATAGTGTATTTGCATATGAAAAAGAAATGGAAAATTATATTAGAAGGCACATGCGAGTGCCCGGAACTCATCCGTCAATGAAAATAATCCAATGGGTCCTTTTGTTTTTGAAGGAGTCATGTGCACCATGTTGACGAGCTCTCATTTCTTCATTCTCATCATCTGGCAGACTTTGGCAATTCACTCTAGGATGGTCAGGGTTGTGGTGGACTTCCAGCGCTTGGAGATAAGGGCTCTGGCTGGAGATGAAAAATGTGGGTTAGCCACTGAGATGTGCATGGAAATACAGAGAGGATGACAAGTCGTGGAGTGTGGAGGAGGTGGCTCAACTATGGATCTGAGCAATTTGTCACAGAAAGGTTTACATGTACCAGCCGGTCAGAAATATAAAGTTCCTCTTCTGGACCAAGATGGCCATACATTGTTTATGGGTATAGACAGAAGCATATCATCCTCTCCTCTTCTGAGATCATGATGTTCAGTTATTTTTCTTATTCTTTAAGGAAGTATAAGTTATCTGAGTGAGAATATGAGAATAGCACACCATAAAGGAAGGGTTTCTCCTCTGCCCTTAAAAGCATCCAGATCACCAAGATCTGTTTTTTTGAATGTTTTAAATTTTTTTAAAATGGTGCCGTTGACATCCGGATAAACCAGAAGTGATGTCTGGTCATCGCCTCTGGGTTACTATAGTGGAGAGCCGATCAATGCCAACCTCGGCTTTGTTAAGCTTCCCGACCGGCCGGTAAGCGTGCCCGCCGGTCGCTCGGGTCTCTCGGTGGGACAGGAGAGCCGGAGCAAACCATGGAAGGCGGCGGAATATAACCAACAAAAGTCCAGCGACGTACCATTACAGTGCACCCGGAAAGTATTCACAGTGCTTCACTTTTTCCACATTTTGTTATGTTACAGCCTTATTCCAAAATTGATTAAATTCATTAATTTCCTCAAAATTATACAAACAATCCCCCATAATGACAACGTGAAAGAACTTTGTTTGATCCCATGTACATAAGTATCCCAGCCTTTGCTCAATACTTTGGTGAAGCTCCTTTGGCACCAATTACAGCCTCAAGTCTTTTTGAGTATGATGCTACCAGCTTGGCAAACTTATTTTTGGGCAGTTTCTCGCATTCCTATTTGCAGGACCTCTCAAGCTCCATCAGGTTGGATGGGGAGTGTCGGTGCACAGCCATTTTCCGATCTCTCCAATGATGTTTAATCGGGTTCAAGTCTGGGCTCTGGCTGGACCACTCAAGGACATTCACAGAGTTGTCCCATAGCCACTCCTTTGTTATCCTGGCTGTGTGCTTAGGGTCATTGCCCCATTGGAAGATGAACCTTCACCCCAGTCAGAAGTCCAGAGCTCTCTGGAGAAGGTTTTCATCAAGAATGTCTCTGTACATTGCTGAATTGATCTTTCCCTCAATTCTGACTAGTCTCCCAGTTCCTGCCACTGAAAAACATCCCCACAGCAGGATGCTGCTACCACCATGCTTCCCTGTAGGGATGGTATTGGCCAGGTGATGAGCGGTGCCTGGTTTCCTCCAGACATGACGCTTGCTATTCAGGCCAAGGAGTTCAATCTTTGTTTTATCAGACCATTTGTTTGTCATGGTCTGAGAGTCCTTCAGGAGCCTTTTGGCAAACTCCAGGTGGGCTGTCATGTGCCTTTTACTGTGGCGTGGCTTCCATCTGGCCACTCTATCATACAGGCCTGATTAGTGGAGTGCTTCAGAGATGGTTATTCTTCTGGAAGATTCTCCTCGCTCTACAGGGAAAAACGCTGGAGCTTTATCAGAGTGATCATTGGGTTCTTGGTCACCTCCCTGACTAAGGCCCTACACCCCCCATCGCTCAGTTTTGCCGGGCGCCTGCTCTAGGAAGAGTCCTGGTGGTTCCAAACTTCTTCTATTTACAGATGATGGAGGCCATTGTGGTCATTGGGACCACAGATCTGGGGAAGGGTACGGGGAAGGGTACAGAAATGTTTCTGTACCCTTCCCCAGATCTGTGCCTTGATACAATCCTTGGACTTCATGGGCCCAAAAAAAGATGGCCCTGACTATGGCGCCCCCGAGAGGTGGTTCCTTCTCTTTTCATGTGTGCCCCAGTAGAGCGCGGTACTTCCCCAAAAAGCCTGGGAAAACCTGACCAGCAGAGTTAAAGTGTTATTAAAGCCTTGTTTTTTTTTAACTTAAACAAACATGTCTATTCTTACTCACTCTGTGTAATGGTTTTGCACAGAGCAGCCCTGGTCCTCTTCTTCTGGGGTCCCCCTCTGACGCTCCAGGCCCCTCATCGGGTGCCCCTACGGAAAGCCACTTGGAACTCTCCCATGGACGCCATTTATGCCCAGTCTCTTTCTTATTGTTGAATGTTAAACGCTGACCTTACCTGAGGCAAGTGAGGCCTGCAGTTCTTTAGATGTTGTTCTGGGTTCTTTTATGACCTACTGGATGAGTCGCCATTGTGCACACAGAGTAATTTTGGTGGGCCGGTCACTCCTGGGAAGTGTTCACCGCTGTTCCAAGTTTTCTCCATTTGTGGATAATGGCTCTCACTGTGGTTCTCTGGAGTCCCAAGCCTTAGAAATGACTTTGTAACCCTTTCCCGACTGATAATTGTCAATGACTTTGTTTCTCATCTGTTCTTGAATGTCTTTAGATCGCAGCACGATGTGTTGCTTTTTGAGATCTTTTAGCGTGCTTCACTTTGTCACACAACTTCTTTTTAAGTGATTTCTTGATTCAACAGGTTTGGCAGTAATGAGGCCTGGGTGTGGCAAGTGAAAGTCAACTCAGCTTTCCAAAGAATTTGGTTCATCACAGTTCATTCATGATTTAGCAATTACTTTTTCACATAGGGCCAGGCAGGTTTGGACAGCTTTGTTCCCTTTAATAAATTAAAACCTTCATTTAAAAACTGCATTTTTTATGTACTCGGGTTATCTTTGCTTAATACTAAAATTTGTTAGATGATTTGAATTATTTAAGTGTGAAAAATATGCAAAAGAAATTTAGAAAATTAGGAAAAAATCAGGGGGGAAATACTTTTTTCACAGCACTGTACATTTTAAGCCTTATATACATTGTGACAAATCTAAAAAAGAAACTAAAGTAACTTTTTAGCTTATATATAGATGTATTGTTAATGAAAGGAAGTAATTCTGCTTCATTGATAGCTATGTCATATGTTTAATACAGGTGGAAGAAGAAGATACTCTTCACTAAAAAAGGACAACATGAATTTCACCAGTGGAAATAACACAGACAAAAAGGACCGCTGGACGTGCGTAGGTGTTCCTGAGCTCTTGCTCCCTGTCATCGATGGCGTTTTTATCGGGATTTGTGTCTTAGGCTTGGTGGGAAACATTATCGTGTTTTGGAACCTTTGCTTCAGGATCCGGAGGAACAAATATACAGTTTACATCGCCAACCTGTGTGTGGCTGACACCCTCTTGCTAGCAGTGGTGATGTTGACGTTGATGGTCCAGATCAGCAATTTCTTTGGTTTACATCCTGGATCTAAAGTGACGTGTCCCTTCTATGTATTTGTGGATACATTATATTACCCCCTGGTCTATTCTGGGAAAAACATCCTGACAGCCATCAGCGTGGAGAGGTGTATCTCCATCCTGTTCCCCATTTGGTATCGCACTTGTCGCCCCAAGAAGTTCTCCACTATGGCGTGCGCAGTTCTCTGGTTCCTTGGCATCTTGGAGGGCCTCCTTGACGTCTTTGTGTGTGATCCAGAAGCTTACATCAAACATCATCCGCAATGTGCAGCGGTGGAAGTGATGATTTTTGTGTCCGCGATCGGGATATGTCTACCGCTCATGGTTATTTCCAGCGTCGCCTTGCTCTACAAAATAAGGAGGACCGTCGGTCAGGAGTACTCTCCTAAGCTGTATATCATTATCATCGTAGCAGTCATTGTCTTTATCTTATCGGTCTTGCCGTTAAATATTTTTCGTTTTTTAGTTTTCTGTAATGTGCTGAAAACAGTCAAGCTGGTTTTTATTAGTCAGTATTGGCTGGTCACTAATTGCGTCATCAACCCTTATATCTACTTCCTTGTTGGGAAAATATGTAATCAGACCACATGTTGTTCCATCAAGGATTCCCTTCAACGAGCCTTCGTGGTGGAAACAGACACAAGTCCTTTTTCTTCAGAAGGACAACAAGCCCAATAACACATGAAGATAAGCCAATCTTACCAATGCCTTCTGGATCACATTATGAAAGGAAAAGCCACCAGTTTTCCAGCTGCATTCGAAATATGAATTTAAAGCCATGAACTGATTTTGGCTAATGCAAGACAAGCCAACAGGAAATGGCAAAGAAAAGATCCCGAACAATAATTTTATGGAGGACAATGACTAAAGAGGGACTTACGGTGTTCAAAAAGATAGATTTCTTGTACTTCCTTGGTTTTTGTTAGCTTTAACTCTGAAAGTTGTGTTGGCTTCTAAATGGGCTTGACGTGAAATAGTATCTCATTAAGTGAGCCTGAACTTCAGCCTATGGTCAAGAGAATTGCCAAGCTTCTTTGGAATATCGCAATGCAATGTGCTGACCAATATTCAACTGTGCTAAGTAGTCAAAACCAGACACTGAGAGGGGCTTCCTGAGGCTCCCCCCAAGAGCCCTTGAACTCAAGGTGTTCCAACAGGAATTAGCAGCTTCTGCCTCCAAAGTATAAAGCACAGCCCAGCGCCCTAGGTCACAAATGATAGCTGGCGGGTGTTTCTTCTGCCTATAGCAGCTGCATTTAATGAAAACAGGGCTACTTGTACTTGGTTGCCCTCAGGTCCCAAAACACAATGCTATAGTTCCTGGCCACATGGCACTGGGACTGAGTGGCTGAAACAAGGAAGTGGACCTGTAGTCCTGAGCCTGGTCAAGCGGTAGACAGCAGCTGGTAGTGGAATCCTTGGAAAGTCCAAGGTCAGGGCAGGGAACAAGCAAACAAGTCTGAAAACAGTTCCGAGGTCTGAGCTGGTAGTACGCAAGAGTAGTCCACTTAACAATCCGAGATCAATATCAGGTGACAATCAAAAGAGTAAAAGAGGAACAAGGGCAAAGGTCTACCACAAGGGAATCCAAGATAATAGCAGTGGTCAGTCAGGTACAGTAAATAAACAGGGAGCCAGGAAGCCAATGCTATCACAAACACAGAGGCTGATGAAGTTTAAAAGAGAAGTATGGGGTTAACAAAAAACAAAACAAAACAGAGGTCACGATTGCGACCTGGCTCCATGCTCCAGGGGGCCTGTGTGGCCCCTGTGCACCTGGATAGGAGGGATGGTGGCATGTGGAAGAACCAATCTCTCCATGCAGCCACTGAATGCTTCTCATTCTCTCCCTTATGCAGGCATTCAGCTGCGGCAGGTGATAAATGAATGAATCGGTTCCTCTATATGCCACCCCTTTCCTCTCTCCTGGTCTGTTTCGGGGCCCTTGTGTGCTCTCTTCAAACGTCCCGTCTGCATCGCTGCCAGGTTCCCCCCTCTCACGGTGGCTGCTGAGGGGATCTTTTAGGCGGGAGAGAGGTGAAGGAGCCAGTAAATGTATAATTTACGGGCACCTTCCTTGTCTTAATGAATAGAGCCAGTGATCGATTTTTTTATTTTTTTTTAGCTGAGCTAAACTGTGTTTCTGGTCTGTTTAGACTCCTGATATTCCGGGGGTCCTAATATTGTTTTTTTTTTTTTAATTTAATAATAAATAATAAAATGCTTAAAAATAAATAGGTAAATAAATAAAATAAAATTGTAAAATAAATAAATAAAATAACAAAAATAAAAAACTCCTGACACCAGTGGCAGAACTACCAGGGTCGCAAAGGTAGCACTTACGATAGGGCCCTGGGGTTCCACCACTGTGGAGGGAACCTCAAAATGGTAGGAAGAGGGCTGTAATAAAGGGTCCCACAATGGGAGTAAAGGACCCTGGGATCAGTGGGAAGGGCCCTGGCCGGGGGGGCCCTATATGGTTTCCTACTCTCGGGCCCCGAATGTTCTAGCTACATCTCTGCAGGGAGTTATCCCTTAACCATAGACAGAAGGACACTGGGACGGGCAGCCTCTTGATTGTCCCAACACAACTGAAACAGGACAGGAGCAGGAAGGGAAGAGTTGAATGGATAGATTTAGAAATATAATTAACTGTCCTGGAGATATATTTTAAAGTGCTCATATCCTTTAGATTTGGAAAACTTGGCTGCCGTGACTATTAGGTTGGTTCTAAATAACTTGTCTAAACAAAACTACCGAGTATCATTGGAAATAAATATTGATACTATGTATCTGTAGTGTAAATGATATCATAATAATGTTTTATATTTTTTATATAATGATATATTTTTAGTAAAACCTTTTTTTATATACAATTGATTATGTTTCATGTCTGATCTGTTTTTTCTTCTTCTTGAATCACTCGCTAACGTCCTATGTCTCTTTGGGGTTTCCATCAACAAAATCTTCACATCAGTGTTTCTACACAGCTTTAGGCATGGGAAATCTTCCTACCTAGTCCCAGCTCGTTTTCACAAAGCTGACATGTTGCTGACACAGAGGAGCACAGTACAGGCAGTTCACACGAGGGGGTGCACATGCACATAGTAGCCAGAGGTGGCAGTAAAGAGCTTGATGTCTGAGCTCAATGACACAGAGAGCAACAGAAGCTGCGAGATCATATCTATAGTGCACAACATGGCTCCCCTTCACCCGTCCTGCCTTCTTCCGGCCCCGGCAAGCCCCTCGGGCCCCGGGCTCCCTTACAGTCGTATCGGCTTCCCCCCCCCCGATAGCGGCTCTGGGTGTCAGTAGGGCAGTGGACTGTGTCAGTACATTATACACTGTCCACTGCTCTACTGTACTGACACCATCCACTGTCCTACTGACACCATCCACTGCTCTACTGACACCGTCTACTGCTCTAATGACACCGTCCACTGCCCTACTGACAGCACTATCCACTGCTTTACTGTACCAACACCATTCACTGCTCTACTGACACCGACCACTTCCCTACTGACACCATCAACTGCTCTACTGTACTGACACCATCAACTGCTCTATTGACACTGTCCACTGCTCTACTGACACCATCAACTGCTCTACTGACACCGTCCACTGCTCTACTGACACCGTCGGCTGCCCTACTGACACCATCTACTGTCCTACTGACACCATCCACTGCTCTACTGACACCATCCACTGCTCTACTGACACCGTCCTCTGTTCTACTGACACCATCCACTGCTCTACTGACACCGTCCACTGCTCTACTGACACTATCCACTGCTCTACTGACACCGTCCACTGCCCTACTGACACCGTTCACTGCTCTAATGACACCATCCACAGTCCTACAGACACCGTCCACCGTCTGGGTGTCAGTAGGGCAGTGGACTGTGTCAGTACATTATACACTGTCCACTGCTCTACTGTACTGACACCATCCACTGTCCTACTGACACCATCCACTGCTCTACTGACACCGTCCAATGCTCTACTGACACCGTCCACTGCCCTACTGACAGCACTATCCACTGCTTTACTGTACCAACACCATCCACTGCTCTACTGACACCGCCCACTTCCCTACTGACACCATCAACTGCTCTACTGTACTGACACCATCAACTGCTCTACTGACACTGTCCACTGCTCTACTGACACCATCAACTGCTCTACTGACACCGTCGGCTGCCCTACTGACACCATCCACTGCTCTACTGACACCGTCCACTGCTCTACTGACACCGTCCTCTGCTCTACTGACACCGCCCTCTGCTCTACTGACACCGTCCACTGCCCTACTGACACCGTCCACTGCTCTACTGACACCGTCCTCTGCTCTACTGACACCGCCCTCTGCTCTACTGACACCATCCACTGCCCTACTGACACCATCCACTGCCCTACTGACACCATCCTCTGCTCTACTGACACCGTCCACTGCCCTACTGACACCGTCCACTGCTCTACTGACACCATCCACTGCTCTACTGACACTGTCCACTGCTCTACTGACACCACCCACTGCTCTACTGACACCGTCGGCTGCCCTACTGACACCATCCACTGCTCTACTGACACCATCCACTGCTCTACTGACACCGTCCTCTTCTCTACTGACACCATCCACTGCCCTACTGACACCGTCCACTGCCCTACTGACACCGTCCTCTGCTCTACTGACACCGTCCACTGCCCTACTGACACCATCCACTGCTCTACTGACACAATCCACTGCTCTACTGACACTGTCCACTGCTCTACTGACACCATCCACTGCTCTACTGACACTGTCCACTGCTCTACTGACACCATCAACTGCTCTACTGACACCATCAACTGCTCTACTGACACCGTCCACTGCCCTACTGACACCATCCACTGCTCTACTGACACTGTCCACTGCTCTACTGACACCATCAACTGCTCTACTGACACCATCAACTGCTCTACTGACACCGTCCTCTGCTCTACTGACACCGTCCACTGCCCTACTGACACCGTCCACTGCTCTACTGACACCATCCACTGCTCTACTGACACTGTCCACTGCTCTACTGACACTGTCCACTGCTCTACTGACACCATCAACTGCTCTACTGACACCATCAACTGCTCTACTGACACCGTCCACTGCCCTACTGACACCATCCACTGCTCTACTGACACTGTCCACTGCTCTACTGACACCATCAACTGCTCTACTGACACCATCAACTGCTCTACTGACACCGTCCACTGCTCTACTGACACCGTCCACTGCCCTACTGACACCATCCACTGCTCTACTGACACCGTCCACTGCTCTACTGACACCGTCCACTGCTCTACTGACACCGTCCTCTGCTCTACTGACACCATCCACAATCCTACTGACACCGTCCTCTGCTCTACCGACACCGTCC
The DNA here is from genome assembly GCF_042186555.1 of Aquarana catesbeiana. Classification (NCBI taxonomy): domain Eukaryota; kingdom Metazoa; phylum Chordata; class Amphibia; order Anura; family Ranidae; genus Aquarana; species Aquarana catesbeiana. The sequence continues at coordinate 11,463,198 of NC_133330.1, forward strand.
ACTGCTCTACTGACACCGTCCACAGTCCTACTGACACCGACCACTGCTCTACTGACACCATCCACTGCTCCAATGACACCATCCACAGTCCTACTGACACAGTCCTCTGCTCTACTGACACCGTCCTCTGCTCTAATGACACCATCCACTGCTCTACTGACACCATCCATTGCTCTACTGACACCATCCACTGCTCTACTGACAATGTATTTTCAGCTGATAACTGTATTATTAATAAAAAAAAAAGTAATTCTGCTTTATTGATAGCTATGTCATATATTTTCATACAGGTGGTAGAAGAAGAAAACATTGCAATACGTCAAAGAGCTCACCATCGAAGAAAGACAACATGAATATTACTAGAGGAAACGAGACGGACATAAACGACACTATACTGCAGGACCCCAGGGTGTGCACAGAGGGTCCCGAGCTGCGGCTCCCTGCTGTAGACGCGGTTTTCCTCGGGATTTGTGTCTTTGGCTTGGTGGGAAACATTACCGTGTTTTGGAACCTTTGCTTCAGGATCCGGAGGAACAAATATACAGTTTACATCGCCAACCTGTCTGTGGCTGACGCCCTCTTGCTAGCAGTGGTGATGTTGACGTTGGTGGTCCAGATCAGCAATTTCTTTGGCTCACATCCCGGATTTAAAGTGACGTGTCCTTTCTACAAATTTGTGGATGTATTTTATTACTCATTGACCTATTCCGGGAAAAACATCCTGACAGCCATCAGCGTGGAGAGGTGCATCTCCGTCTTGTCCCCCATTTGGCATCGCACTCGTCGCCCCAAGAAGTTCTCCACTATGACATGTGCAGTTCTCTGGCTGCTTGGCATCTTGGAGGGCCTCCTTGACGTCTTTGTGTGTGCTCCAGAAGCTTACATCAAACATCATCCGCAATGTGCAGCGGTTGAAGTGATGATTTTTGTGTCTGCGGTCGGGATCTGTCTACCGCTCATGGTTATTTCCAGCGTCACCTTACTCTACAAATTAAGGAGGAGGACGGTCAGTCAGGATTACCCTTCTAGATTGTATATCATTATCATCATATCAGTCATTGTCTTTATCCTTTCAGTGTTGCCATTAAATATTTTTCGTTTTTTAATGTTCTATAGGGCGATGAAAACAGTACCACCCATCAAACTGGTTTTTATTAGTCAATATTGGCTGGTATTTAACAGCACAATCAACCCTTATATATACTTCCTTGTTGGGAGAAAATGGAACCAGAACATATGTTGTTCCATCAAGGATTCCCTTCAACGAGCCTTCATGGTGGACACAGACAGGATACATGTTCCATCAGAAAGACAACAAGTCCAATAACACATCAAAACAATCCGACCTTACCAATGTCTTTTGGATAGCATTGTAAAAAAAAAAAAAAAAAAGGCCACCAGTTTTCCAGCTGCATTCGAAATATGAATTTCAAGCCATGAACTGATTTTGGCTATGGCAAGACAAGCCAACAGGAAATGGCAAGGCCACATCAAGACAATCCAACCTTGCCAAAACCACCACATTTCCAGCAGCACCTAGTAACTTGATTTACCAAGTACAGAAATATTAAATGAAGGAATTTCAAAATTTGAATTTCAAGACAGGTTAACAAGAATTGACAAAGAAAAAGTCCGGACCAACATTTTTACCTGGAGGGCAATGACTGAAGAAACTAAAATGGTGTTCAAGACTGACCAATTTTGTACTTTCTTGGTATTTGATTTTGATGCCTTTTACAGCAAAAGTTGTGTTGCCATGTAACATTTCTAAAAGGGCTATAATAGTGTCTATTAAAGTGAGCTTAAATGACAGCCTCCAGCTGCAAGGTGAAAGACTGGCCAAGCCTCCCTGGCATCCTACAATGTGCTGACCAAAGCTCAGCTGAGCTAAGCAGTCAAATACAGAAACAGTGAGGGGCTTCTTAAGATTCCAGGGCCCCCTAAACTCAAGGTGCTCCAACGGGAAATAGCTCTTTAGTGTTGGGGATTGTGCTGGACTGACTCAATCAAGGGTAGATCAATGGGTAGATGATGGCGGGGGCAGGTTGGAAAAGTTCCCTTCCAATGATTTTCTGCCCAATTTCACAGGAAAGTGGCGGTGAGCTCTTTTCTTGGGAACTTGGGCAGCTACCTCTGGGTATGGCCTCAAGGTCAGTTCTGTATATACTAGTAAAGGTAGGTAAAAAGGAGCACCTGATATCCAATCAAAATGCAAGTTGAAAGGTGAAGTTGTAGTCGTTTATTGGAAGAAGCAACAAGTTATCAAGGCTTGATAAACGTGTTGCTTCTTCCGATAAATTACTACAAATTTACCTTCCAACTTGCATTTCATTGGATATTGTGCGCTCCTTACTACCTACATTTACTGCAACAGGAAATGGTAGCCTCCAGCCCTGAAGTCATTTGCCATGCTTCCAGACATCCCTCAATGCAATGTGTTGAACACATATGGGTAGAGTCTGGTTGCCGAAAAACCCAGAACTTGTATGGCAGAGAATGTGTCAACTACAAACGACCCCAGGAGGAGAGCGCCGCTAGGGTAACACTCACAGTTCAGTAAAAGGCAGTGGGTAAAGATGCATCAAGAGTGTCTGTCTTCAGAAGGTGGAATGCATCCTGGCCAGTCCAGTCCAAAAGGGGAGGCTACAGTACAGTATTGCGAGTCCCTAGACTGTCCCTACTCACCTGGAACCTTTCACTGCCTCTATCACTTTCCCTGACAGGCAGGGTGCTCTTTCCCTACTATAGCCACTTTGCAAAAATGCTTGCCAAACCCAGGGGCCAGGGTCCTAAATAGTCTTTCCCACACCCAAGATGGTCTCAAGAGTCACAAGGACAGCCAGCATCCAATCGGATTGCTGCCCCAGTAACTCTGGAAACCATAGAGGAACCAGGCTCCTCATGACTTCCTCTCCCTCTGCATTGCCACTGCGGTTGGGCGCCACCTGCAGTGGGGACAGCAGACTGCACCTGTCTACAAACCGAGAAGATCACACTTGAATTTGCATTCCAGAGCAACAGTCTGAGCTGGAAGTTGGCCTTATATATATTGTATGCCCCATATTCAAGGTCTTATGGGGTGCTAAGGAAGACTACTAGGGGAAAGCATATTCATTATTTTGTGTTCGTTTTGAACAGGTTAGCTCAGCTTGATATCTTGGATCTTCTCTTAGGTCAGGCTTACTTGAAGAGGCACCTGTAGATCTAGATGTGCTGAGCTCAAAGTTGGCCCTTATACTGTATATATTGTATGTTCCAAATTCAAGGGCTCTTGGAGTGCTAGGAAAGACAGCTAAAGATAAGCATAGGTGCTATCTTGTGTTTGCTTTGGGCAGGTTAGCCAAGCTTGACATCTTGGGTCTTAGGATTTGAAGAGTCACCTGTAGACCTGGAGCAAACAGTTTTCTGAGCTAAAATGTTGACCCTTATGTATTGTATGCTCCAAATTCAGGGGTTGTTAGGGTGCTAAGGAAGACAAAGATAAGCATGGGCTTTTTTTGTGTTTGCTATAAACAGGTTAGCCCAACTTGATAGCTTGGGTCTTAGGTCAGGTTTGCTTGAAGGGCCACCTGTAGAGCGGAAGCAAACAAACAATCTGCTGAGCTAAAACGTTAAAAGTTATATATTGTATTCTCCAATTTCAGGGGTTCTTGGGGTGCTAGGGAAGACAGCTAATGATAAGTATAGGTACTGCTTTGTGTTCAATTTGGACAGATTAGCCCAGCTTGATGTCTTGAGTCAGGTTTGCTTGGCATGGCTGCTGTACAGCTGGAGCAAACAATGTGCTGAGCTCAAAGTTTGCCCTTATATACTGTATATTGTTTGTTTCCAAATTCAATGTCTCTTGGGGTGCTAGGAATGACAGCGAAAGGTAAGCATAGACACTATTTAGTGTTTGCTTTGGACAGGTTAGCCAAGCTTGACACCTTGGGTCTTAGGACTTGAAGGGGCACCTGTAGAGCTGGAGCAAACAATATGCTGAGCTAAAAGTTGGCCCATAAATGTTGTATGCTCCAACTTCAGAGGTTTTTGGGGTACTAAGAAAAGACAACTAAAAGATAAGTATGGGCTTTTTTTGTGTTCGCTTTGGACAGGTTAGTCCAGCTTGATATCTTGGGTCTTAGCTCAGATTTACTTGAATGGCCTCCTCCAGAGCTGGAACAAACACTATGTTCCAAAGGAGATGGGTGGGAAAGGTGGACATTGTCCCTGTTTCTTTTCCAATTTTATTTTTGGGTATTCTGGGAGGATCCTTTTAAGTCCCACCTCCTGTAGAAAGGAAGCCACTTCTACTCATTCTATCCAAGCCCTTCCCCGTTTGTATATGGCTGTTTTGATGAGGTTATGGAAGAGTTTGGTTTTCAGCCTAGCCTGGTTGGCCTGCCAATGGAACATGTCAACAACTCGATGATAAATTATAATGACACTGAACATATTCATTCCAAGCCATCTGCCATTTTCACTGTACGGCATTGTACTGGAATCCTTTGATAAAGACAAGTAATGCCGCGTACACACGAGCGGACTTTGCAGCATACTTTGCCCGGCAGACTTTTCGATGGACTTTACGACGGACTTTCTGAATGAGCGGACTTGCCTACACACAATCAACCAAAGTCCGATGAATTCGTACGTGATGACTTACGACCGGACTAAAACAAGGAAGTTCATAGCCAGTAGCCAATAGCTGCCCTAGCGTGGCTTTTTGTCCGTCGAACTAGCATACAGACGAGCGGACTTTTCGACCGGACTCGAGTCCGTCGGACAGATTTGAAACATGATTCAAATCTAAGTTCATCCAACTTTTGAGAAAACAAAGTCCGCTGGAGCCCACACACTATCGAATTGTCCGACGAAATCCAGTACGCCGGGCAAAGTCTGCCATAAAGTCCGCTCGTGTGTACGCGGCATAAGGCTTGTTGGATATTATGATCAACTCACACTGACTGCATTATGTTTTAGGAAAGAACTCGAAAAAAGTTGAAACTCTCCATAGGAAACTCAGGGAGGATAGAAATAAACAATAATTGTTGATCGCTACCTCGTTCAATGGCAGGGGCAAACAAAATTTTTGTGTTTTTTCTATACCGCATGTGCTGTTCTCCCCTTTACATACCACGTTATGCATTGAAATACCTCCTTAGACCCAGTCTATCTGGACAGTATGGTCACCCGCTGACTTGGCACCATCCACAGGCCGTTTAACACTTCAATAAGGCATAAAAGTTAAATAAAACACAAAATTTACGTCAAATAAGTGTAGCAAAAAGGATATTTTTTTTCTAGTCTTTTGAAGTGTAAAAAGACAATGACTTTCCTAAACCCATTCACTGCAAGGTCTGACGCTGATTGAGGTTACTCAGAATAAACATGGGCTGTCTATCTAGGACTGAACAAACTAGCTCAGCAGAGAAGGATAAAGGGAAATACCAAATCACATCAATAAACAAGTTGCCATGGGCTGCACCTCATCATTATCCTCCTCAAACTGATTTTTTTTTGCACTGGTTTTAGTCATTTGCAGATAACAAGCAAAACATTTTGTGTAATTTCCAAAAAAAACTTATCCAAGCAGAACTGAAGAGTATTATTGATGGTTTACGTCTAGTCTGTTTTTTTTTTTTTCTTTCATCGGTCATTAGTCTCTTTGGGGGTTTCCAGCAATAACATTTTTGCGTCAGTGTTGCCAGTTTTACCACCAGCCATATTATGAGGCACATGTGGTGCACTGCATGTAACGCAGCATAAGGAGGGAGACAACTTACAACAGATGGAGGAAAGAGCCAATTACAAGATTGAGACATAATGCTTTTGTAGGTACCATGAAATATAAAAGGTTCAGTAGTAATTCTACCCACCAACTCCCACAGTGGTAAAGTTTGACATAGTACTTTGTATCTCTGCCCCTCCCACAATGGTGAGATTTCCTGCAGTAGTTTGTGTCTCTGCCCCTCTCACAATGGTGAGATTTCCGCAAGTAGTTTGTGTCCCTGCCCCTCCCACAATGACGAGATCTCCTGCCGTAGTTTGTGTCCCTGCCCCTCCCACAATGGTGAGATTACCTGAAGTAGTTTGTGTCATTGCCCCTCACACAATGCTTAGATTTCCTGCAGTAGTTTGTGTCTCTGCCCCTCCCACAATGGTGAGATTTCCTGCAGTAGTTTGTGTCTCTGCCCCTTCCACAATGGTGAGATTTCCTGCAGTAGTTTGTGTCTCTGCCCCTCCCACAATGGTGAGATTTCCTGCAGTAGTTTGTGTCTCTGCCCCTCCCACAATGGTGAGATTTCCTACTGTAGTTTGTGTCTCTGCCCCTCCCACAACGGTGAGATTTCCTGCAGTAGTTTGTGTCTCTGTCCCTCCCACAGTGAGGAGATTTCCCTGCAGTAGTTTGTGTCTCTGCCCCTCCCACAATGGTGAGATTTTCTGCTGTAGTTTGTGTCTCTGACCCTCCCACAATGGTGAGATCTCCTGCCGTAGTTTGTGTCTCTGCCCCTCCCACAATGGTGAGATTTTCTGCTGTAGTTTGTGTCTCTGCCCCTCCCACAATGGTGAGATTTTCTGCAGTAGTTTGTGTCTCTGCCCCTCCCACAATGGGGAGATTTTCTGCAGTAGTTTGTGTCTCTGCCCCTCCCACAATGGTGAGATTATCTGAAGTAGTTTGTACTACTTGGACTGGATGTAGATTTTTCCTTCCTAGAAAAGAATGTTGGCATCCATATTAATTAAATTCAGATTAGATGTTGGTTGCTGATTTTCTAGTAATTCTGCTTCTTGGAAGGGTTGGCCTTTTATTTCATGTTATTACTGGCTCTTCCTTTCCTCCGGCATCTTCCTAGTTTGCATTTCTTAGATCTAAATGCCAATTACCGAACCTGATCCTAATTACAGCTGGCACTGTGTGTGGTGTGATTGTGAAATTTACACGAAATTCCCTTCTCGCGGATTGTCAGGGGTCGTCTACTCTCTTCATTGATCCATCACATCGCCCACCCATCCTTTACATCGCCCACCTATCCATCACATCGCCCACCCATCCTTCACATCGCCCACCCATCCTTCACATCGCCCATCCATCACATCGCCCATCCATCACATCGCCCACCCATCCTTCACATCGCCCACCTATCCATCACATCGCCCATCCATCCATCACATCGCCCATCCATCCATCACATCGCCCACCCATCCTTCACATCGCCCATCCATCCATCACATTGCCCACCCATCCATCACATCGCCCACCCATCCTTCACATCGCCCATCCATCCATCACATCGCCCACCCATCCTTCACATCGCCCACCTATCCATCACATCGCCCATCCATCCATCACATCGCCCATCCATCCATCACATCGCCCACCCATCCTTCACATCGCCCATCCATCCATCACATCGCCCACCCATCCATCACATCGCCCACCCATCCTTCACATCGCCCATCCATCCTTCACATCGCCCACCCATCCTTCACAACGCCCACCCATCCTTCACATCGCCCATCCTTCACATCGCCCATCCATCACATCGCCCATCCATCCTTCACAACGCCCATCCATCCTTCACAACGCCCACCCATCCTTCACAACGCCCACCCATCCTTCACATCGCCCATCCATCCATCACATCGCCCATCCATCACATCGCCCATCCATCCATCACATCGCCCATCCATCCATCACATCGCCCACCCATCCTTCACATCGCCCATCCATCCATCACATTGCCCATCCATCACATCGCCCATCCATCACATCGCCCACCCATCCTTCACATCGCCCATCCATCACATCGCCCATCCATCACATCGCCCACCCATCCTTCACATCGCCCACCTATCCATCACATCGCCCACCCATCCTTCACATCGCCCATCCATCACATCGCCCATCCATCACATCGCCCACCCATCCTTCACATCGCCCACCTATCCTTCACATCGCCCATCCATCCATCACATCGCCCATCCATCCATCACATCGCCCACCCATCCTTCACATCGCCCATCCATCCATCACATTGCCCATCCATCACATCGCCCATCCATCACATCGCCCACCCATCCTTCACATCGCCCATCCATCACATCGCCCATCCATCACATCGCCCACCCATCCTTCACATCGCCCATCCATCCTTCACATCGCCCACCCATCCTTCACAACGCCCACCCATCCTTCACATCGCCCATCCATCACATCGCCCACCCATCCATCACATCGCCCATCCATCACATCGCCCATCCATCCATCACATCGCCCACCCATCCATCACATCGCCCATCCATCACATCGCCCATCCATCCATCACATACCAAAAGGAACACGTCTGCCTCTTACTATGATACTTTTACCCCTTCAATACCGGGCACTATCACCCCCTTCCTGCCCCAGACAATTTTCACATTTCAGCGCCGTCACACTTTTAATGACGTTTGCACGGTTATGTAACACTTTTTTTCACATAAATATACATTTCTTCTGGTGGTATTTAATCACCACTGGGGTTTTATTTTTTTTGATAAACTAAAAAAGGCAGAAAATTGTGAAAAAATATATATATATATATATTTTTATAGTTGGTTATAAAATTTTGCAAGCAGGTAATTTTTCTCCTTCACTGATGTGCGCTGATGAGGCGGCACTCATGGGTACTGATAGATGGCACTAATAGGCAGGATTGATGGGCACACAAATAGAGCTTTCTTTTGTTGGCATTTAATCACCACTGGGGGTTTTTTTTCTAAATAAATGAAAAAAAAAACGAAAATTGTAAAAAAAAAAAAAAATTGAAAAAAACTTTTCATAATTTGATGTAAAATTGTGCAAACAGGTAATTTTTCTCTTTCACTGATGAGGCAGCACTTGTGGGCACTGATAGATGGCATTAATAGGCGGGATTGATGGGCACTTATAGGCACACAAATAGAGCTTTCTTTTGTTGGTATTTAATCACCACTGGGGTCTTTTTTCTAAACAAATGAAAAAAAAAAAAAGAAAAGTGTGAAAAAAAAAAAAAAATCATAGTTTGTTGTAAAATTTACCAAACAGGTAATTTTTGCTGATAAGCTTCACTAAAGAGGTGGCCCTGATTGGCCGGACTGATCAGTGCCTCCTCATCAGTGTCACCCATTGGCAGCACTGGTGGGCCCTGTTGGGACTGCACTAATAATAAGTGCCCCGATTATCAGTGTAGTTGCCCCTTTAGCAGAAGCCGGTTATCGGCTCTCTTCCTCTCTCCTCAGGCTGACAGCGAGGAAAGGAATGCCGATAACCGCCTTCTGTTCACATCGTGATCAGCTGTCATGGGACGCAGCTGATCATGTGGTGAAGCGATCTGATTGTCCGTTTCTCCCGATCTGTGATCAGTTGATGTCTGAAGGACTCCGTGATCACAGAGCAAGCCATTCGCTGCCCACAGGTGGTGTGCGGGCAGTGTGCGATCACTGGAGGACGTCACATGACGGCCTCCCTGTAAAAGTAAACCCGCACTGTAGCCATCTTTTGGCTATAACGCGGGCAGGAAGTGGTTATAATGTATTACTGACCATACCATGATATGTAGTTGGCCATGTGCCACCTAGGGTTGCCACCTGTCCGGGATTCACCCAGACAGTCCAGGTTTTGAATCAAGGCGGACTGAAACCCAGACACATTATTCAGACCAGGCTCAGTGACCATGATCGTCACACCCAAATCTGTTGCCACCCGGGAGCTGGGGGCGGCTGTCTGGGGGCAGGTTCGGCATCACTGGGGGGCAGGGTGATGATGTCAGCAAAAGCAATTTGGCCACACCCACGGTTTGTTGTGGCACGCTATGCGCACCGCATTACTCCTCTCCCTGGGGCACCCAAAAGGTGTCCAAGGGGCCGCTACAGGGTTCAGGTTTGGCTTAAAGAAAAGGTAGCAACCCTAATGTCACCCCCTAGGCCAAGCACCTCCCTACTAGGTCCCAGCCTATGTTGTCTATGCAGCATGCCGATGCTGCCTGCTCTGGATACCCAGGTTGGTTTCTCAGCTTGGTTTGTGCTGCCTGTCCTGACCTCAGAATCTTGTGGTTTTCTCTAGGAGATACCTTTGCTGCAGTTCCTACAAGCACAGCCGATTCTTTTCTATATAAAAAAAAGTCACAACAGGCTATAGCAATTTTACAGGAACACCTTGATAGGCTAAAGGGATGGACTACTACATGGCAAATGAGGTTTAATATTAAAAAAATGTAAAGTAATGCAGTTGGGTGCTAAAAAATATGAATGCTCGTTATTCACTAGGGGGAGAACCTTTGGGGGGAAAATCAAGAATGGAAAAAGATCTGGGGGTCCTAGTAGATGATAGGCTCAGCAATAGCATGCAAGCCGAATATTAGCATGCATAAAAATGGGATTTACTGCAAAGATAAAATGATAATTCTGCCGCTTTACAAGACTCTGGTCCGGCCACATCTCATGTATGCCATGTAGGTCTGGTCACCAGTCCTCAGGAAGGATGAGCTGGAACTGAAGAGAGTTCAGAGAAGGGCAACAAAGCTAATAAGGAGGAGCCCAGTTATGGAAGACCTCAGTTATGGGAGGGGATGGAAGACCTTAGTTATGGGGGGGATGGAAGACCTCAGTTATGGTGGGAAGGAGGGCTCAGTTATGAGGGGGGATGGAAGACCTCAGTTATGGGGGGGGTGGAAGACTTCAGTTATGGGGGGGTGGAAGACGGGCTCAGTTATGGGGGATGGAGGCAGGGCCGGTGCTATCACTAGGCAAACCAGACGGCCGCCTAGGGCGCCCGGCCGCTGGTTTCCCTACTCTCCGTGCGATGTAAGTTTTCGGTGCTGTATCATAAATACTTCTGTAATAAAATGTTACAACCTGTAGTTGGCGCTGCCGGTATAAAACGTGCACATCTAGGGGGATGCCTCTGCTGCAGGTTACTCAGGCAGCCGCTCTGTAGTGTCATTATAGAGGCGCAGCACTGGAGGGACATGTCCTGATGGAACGGAAGCAAACATCCCCAACGCGCCTCTATGATCAGTGCCCTCTACTGCAGCCGCATGCTTCCTCTAGCGCTGGCTTCTGTCACACAGATGCTCGGGTAAAGGGGGTGGATACAGGGGCGGAGTCAAGGGGGGGCAGCAAAATGAGGTTTCGTCTGGGGTGTCAAAAATCCTTGCACCAGCCCTGGATGGAGGACCTCAGTTATGAGGGATGGGAGTAGCTCAGTTATGGGGGGGATGGGAGGAGCTCAGTTATGGGGGGGATGGGAGGAGCTCAGTTATGGGGGAAGCTCAATTATGGGAGGAGCTCAGTTATGGAAGATGCAGGAGCTCAGTTATGAGGGATGGGAGGAGCTCAGCTATGGGAGGAGCTCAGTTATGGGGGGATGGGAGGAGCTTTGTTATGGGGGGGATGGGAGGAGCTCAGTTATGGGGGAAGCTCAATTCTGGGAGGGGCTCAGTTATGGGAGAAGCTCAGTTATGAGGGATGGGAGGAGCTCAGTTATGGGAGATGGGAGGAGCTCAGTTATGGGAGGAGCTCAGTTATGGGAGAAGCTCAGTTATGGGAGAAGCTCAGTTATGGGAGAAGCTCAGTTATGGGAGATGGAGGAGCTCAGTTATGAGGGATGTGTTCGGAAAGCTATGTACAGCCCCCTGCCAGCCCCTCCCACCATCCATGATCTGCCTGCATTGCACAGAAAAGTACAGAGACCCAGTGATGACATCGCCAGGTCTATAATAAGATATATTATAAAAAGGAAGAGGTTTAATTAAAAATAAAGATAATTATAATAAAATTTTTAATAAATTAAAAATTAAGCTATAGTTCCAGTTGAAAATGTTAATGGTAGTTTTGAATGAAGTGGGGGGAGGGTTAGCACCTCTGTCAAGTTTTTATTGCGTCCTGTGTCCCCACTGGGGAGATTTATCCTCTCTTTTTGTCCTGGCGATTATTGGGTGACGGGGGAGTCAACATTTTACAACTGTCATTTTAACAAGCATGGGGGGGGGGGGGGGGTGTCCCTTAATTTTGGGGAGATTTCCACCTATTTCCTGTTGTGTCTCTGACAACAGGAAGCATAATAACTCCCTAGAGGTTCTAACCCTTACCCGCTCCATTCAAAAAGTGTTTTGTCTGGAGTTTTGCCTTCCCATCCACCACCCATTATGCAGCTTTTGTCTTCTTTCTGGGAAGCCAATCCAGAACCCCAGCGCTGCAAGACCTGTACTAACATTGTCAGAATCACACAAATCATTTTTAAGATTTCTAGTTCTTAATTGTCATGGAACGTTTACATTCTAATCCATGAATCTCATTATCCATCTTTTACATGAACCCAATTATATTTTTATTTTGGAGGGTCCTTCGAGGCGAAGTGGACACTCGGGAGTGAGGACATCAAAAGAACGATGGAGAGAACATCTAGGAGGTATTTTATTGCCCTGAGTTCAGATTTGGTTTGCGCTAAAAATAGTCACCACCTTTGTCCTTGGGATTTGGTGCCGAGTCCCTGAGTGTAGCCATTTTGTCAAAGACATCGTCTCCAGTCACTGCATATTCATAGTTGATTCTTTGGCCTCTAGTGCTAGTGTTCTCCATCCAGTGCGGGCACGCTGGCCAGAGATGGGATGATGCGTTTATAAATCTCGATCCCACGCAGGAAGACGCCCTCGTTCAAGTATTCGTTGTGATCGTGCAGCAAGATGGGGGTGTTATTCATTGGGGAGAAGCCGAGGGCATCATAACCAGCCTGGGGAGAGCAAAGAGGGCAGGTTAAAGTTTTACTGTTACCTACATTGTAGAGGAGGCCATCTTACAGAAGTTAAAAAAAGATGAAAAGATAAGAAACAAAAAAAAAAAAAAAAGAAAATGAATAAGTTCTAAAATATAAAATACATTTTTGGACACCTAGAAGTCCCCTTGGAGGTGTACATAAAGCTGGATGGAGAATTGTCTTCAATGGCATTAATAGGCAACAAGGCGTTGGGGGATAGAGACAAGAGGGTCAACCGATTTAGCAGCCAATCAAAACACAGCCTTTCCTGAAATTATTCAGAAATTTCATCATGCTGAGGCAAATTTTGCAAAAAAAAAAAAAAAAAGTTGCATAGCTCAGATGACAATGGTCCTGGATTTTCTGGGACAGTCCCGCATCTTGGCCCTCTGACGTTGTGTCCTGGGATCACAGCATCAACTTTTTTTGAGTTATTGCATGTAAGGGGATTGGGGCCACAAGTGGGCAGTCCTCACATTTAGAGGCAAGGTCTGGGCAGGAACAATCCATAAAGTGGGTGGGTGAGACCACCTAGAAAGTGGATGAGCAAAATGCAAACTGTAGACAGAGTTAACAGTGTCATAGACTCCAGGATCATAATTTTTGGAAGTATATCATGGCTTTGTTATTAGGCTAGGTTAGCGATCCTCTGTTCCTTAGTGTTGATTGTCATGTTCCCAGCCAATGATGGGATGTTTTTGACACCAGAACAGGTATAGGATGGGTGAAATGAGGTTTACTGATCATAAATGTAAAGTTCTGCACTTGGCGGTGAAAACCCACATGCATCATTCCTTTTTACCGGAAGTAAAACTGGGGGGAAATCTATGGTGGAGAAGGATCTGGCTGTTCTGGTAGATCGTAGACTTATTAATCATACATTTTAGGAGAACAGCTCGAGGAGTCTATGGTGGAGAAGGATCTGGTTGTTCTGGTAGATCAAAGACTTATCAATCATACATTCTAGGAGGAGAACAGCTAGGGAAGGACCTGAGTGTTCTGGTAGATCAGGGTTATGCAATTAGCGGACCTCCAGCTGTTACATAACTACAAGTCCCATGAGTCATAGCAAGACTCTGACAGCCACAAGCATCACACCCAGAGGTAGAGGCATGATGGGACTTGCAGTTTTGCAACAGCTGGAAGGGCGCTAATTGCATATCCCTGTGGTAGATCATAAACTTCTTAATGATGCATTCAAGGGGTAGAACAGCTGGGAAAGTCAATGGTGGAGAAGGACCTAGGTGTTCTGGCAGATCAGAGACTTATTAATCATACATACTAGGAGGGGAACAGCTGGGGGAGTCAATGGTGGAGAAGGACCTGGGTGCTCTGGTAGGTCATAAACTTCTTAATGATACTTTCTAGGGGTATAACAGCTGTAGAAGTCAATGGTGGAGAAGGACCTGGGTGTTCTGGCAGATCAGAGACCTATTAATCATACATACTAGGAGGGGAACAGCTGGGGGAGTCAATGGTGGAGAAGGACCTGGGTGCTCTGGTAGGTCATAAACTTCTTAATGATACTTTCTAGGGGTATAACAGCTGTAGAAGTCAATGGTGGAGAAGGACCTGGGTGTTCTGGCAGATCAGAGACCTATTAATCATACATACTAGGAGGGGAACAGCTGGGGGAGTCAGTGGTGGAGAAGGACCTGGGTGTTCTGGTAGATCATAAGCTTAATAATAGCTTGAAATGCCAAGCTGCAGTTTCTAAAGACAGAAAAATACTTTCTTGTATTAAAAAGAGGAAATATTGAACTCATGCTGCATGGAGGTTTTTTTGATACATGAAAACAAAATATAAAAAAAATTGAGCAAGTCATTGCTGCACCAGTCCTTGTGTAAGGCAGTTTCACAATACACCAGTGACGAGACAGACAAAGTGTATGACGGCATTCAAGGAGGAGAAAAAGTTCATCTGTACTCACCGTCCGGACGTAGCGACTGTCTGTGGCAGCAGGAAAAATCTCCGGCTTCAGCTTCAAACCCCTGAAATCGAAGCATTTTTAAACAAACTTGTGGATTTGCTTCCTATATCAAACATAACATATTGTCTGAATGCAGGGTTGCTATTTTTTTGTCATGTGATCCTCCTTCCTGCCCAGGCCCATTTTTAGCTTTCAGCACTGTTGCACTTTGAATGACAATTACGTGGTCATGCAACACTGTACCCAAATGGGCACTAATAGGCGGCATAGATGGTGGCATTAATGTGCACTGACTGGCATCACTGATGGGCACTGTTGGGGCTGCACTGATTATTAGTGCAAATCTCCCCCGTAAGGAAATGCCACTGATCGGCTCTCCTCTTCTCACACGCTGTTTACATGTGATCAGTTGTGATTTGACACAGCTGATCACATAGGCAAAAAGCCTCGTCATTGGCTCTTTACCGAGATTGGTGATGCGTCATGTCCCAGGGACACAGCGCACAGCCGATCGCTGCGCTGTGTGCCCCCCCGCAGGCGGCCAAGCATGGCAAGAGTGGGACAATGTCATCCCAGAACGAGAGAGCCAGGTTGCGCCTGTCAACTGTCAATACGGCAAGCAGGAGGTGGTTAAGGAGATATCAGAGGTCTATTAGAACACTTATGCCACCTTTGGACCTCAGTGAAGCTAGTCAAGCACAGACTGCACATGATCGACTTGTTATCCGGTCAGCCAAAGAATGACAGCCTGATGATCCTGGAAGCGGCAAAATGCTCATCACTTCCAGGTTCATCCACCAGAGGAGAGATCAGTGAAGGACCTTCGCTGGTCTCCCCCCTGCTCTACCCGTCATCCTGGGCCAGTAGACAAGGGGTTAAAATAGACGTCTCACTGAATAAAATGTAGTTTGTAAAGCAACGATGATCTCTCGTCTACTCACAGCTCCTTGCAGGGGTCACTGAACGCTTTCCACCAAGGGTTTGTGTCGTTCGGGGTGGTGATCCTCTCATTCATACATTTCTGGGGGCAATACAAACATTTATTCACATCACTCCATTAAATATTAAAATATTTCAAGTGCATCTATAGTCAAAATATAAAATCATATTTATTAGACATGTGCAATTCGACAAAATTTGTTAAATGGGTTTTCGTTCGAATATTTCCGAATTAACTAATTTTTACAGAAAAAAAAAAAAAAATTCGGAATAAAAATAAATAAAAAAAAAAAAAAAAAAAAAGAAGGACGAAGAGAATGAAAATCCAAAATAACTAACAAATAATACTAACTTTTAATAACTATTAAAATTATAGGCATTGGAATGTCCTTTCAAATTTGGCTGTTGGTGAACGTAACGAATACAAATTTATCTGAAGTTACAGATTATCCAAAAAAAAAAAAAAAAAAAAAACGAATGGATCGTAACAAATTAATAATAATAAATAGAAATAGTAAAAATGTATTATGAATTTGTTACGTTCCATTCGTTTAAATGCGGCATTCGTTATTTCCGATAATCCGTAACTTGGGATAAATTCGTATTTGTTACGTTCACTAACAGCCAAATTTGAAAGGAAATTCCAATACCTATAATTTAATAGTTAATTATTAGTTATTATTTCTGATTTTCAAAATTTCGTTCTTATTTTCGAATTTCCGAATACAGCATCTAAACAAATGGAACATAATTAACTTTAAAAATTTCCGAATTTATTCGAAGTAATGAATTTCGATCAGAATGAATGACCCAAAAAAAAAAAAAAAAAAACTAAGAAATTGCACACGTCTAATATTTCCACATTGTATTTCAATTATTTTGTTTAACTTATTTATTTAGTTATTTATTTAATTTATACAAATGTATTAAATATATTGATTCATTAAAAAGCTAAGTAATCTATTTTCCTAGATTTTTATTATTCAATAATTAAAAAGCATCTATGGTCAAAATGTAAAATCCTATCTTCATATCATTTCCACATTGTATTCCAATGATTTCCAGCCTACTCCTATTAATCTGATCTATCTTCAGGTCTGTGAAGATCCCCACACATTGACTTTCTGGAATCCTGTGAAACAAAAAGTCCCCAAGCCCTGTGAGTAGGCACTGTTGCGTCACACATTTCACAGAGCCCGTCCTCTGAGAGGAGGAGCTTCAGAAAGCAAAGTCAGGACAGGAATCACTGCTTGCAGGCAGCAAGGAACCATGGGATATGTAGTCCTTAGACATGGAGAAGATGAAAAAGCATGCAGGGAATCCAGGAAGTTGTGGAAAGAGACGGTGTGTAGACAGGCAGCATGTACAACATAAAAGCAGATTTTTCAAGTAAGCTTATATTGTATTGTCAGTAATAACCGTTTGCATTGTCATTACAGTGATGATTTTATAAAATGAAAGTGTATGCTGTGACCAGAGAAGTGCTTTAATATTACAATGTATCAAAATGAGAATTAGCAACAAAGTATCTAGAAGACAGGAGAGACATCAGTTAATGGACATTTGCTAGAATTATCCTTTAAAATGTTCCTCCCACTCCCTGAGTGACTCCATGAGTAGGATTCCTCTTTTCTGCCTGCCAGCTGGTACCCCCCCCCCCCCATCCCTTTACTGCTATAAGCAGGCTGACAGCCCCAGGGTTGTGTATGGTAGATGCTTGGTCAGCCACCATCTGATCACCACACTAGAGGACCTCACTCACCTGGTGGTACTCCCTGGTTGCCTGATCATTCTGCTACAGGGCCCCACTCACCTGGTGGTACTCCCAGGGTACCCAATTGCCCTGCTAGAGGGCCACACTCACCTGGTGGTACTCCCAGCCCACCTGGTCACTGTGCTAGAGAGCCGCACCCACCTGGTGTTACTCCCAGGTCACCTGATCACCCCACTAGAGGGCCCCATTCACTTGGTGGTATTCCCAGGTCACCTGATCACCCCACTAGAGGGCCCCATTCACCTGGTGGTACTCCCAGGTTGCCTGATCATTCTGCTAAAGGGCCACACTCACCTTGTGGTACTCCCAGGTCACTTGATCCCCACACTAGAGGGCCGCACCCACCTGGTTGTGCTCTCAGGTCACCCTGCTAGAGGATCCCACTCACCTGGTGGTACTCCCAGGTCACCTGATCACCCTGCTAGAGGTCCCCACTCACCTGGTGGTACTCCCAGGACACCTAAGGGCTGCACTCACCTGGTGGTACTCCCAGGTCACCTGATCACCAGCCGCACGGCACCACCCCTCGATCTTTGACTCAAACTCCTGCAGGGAGAAAAGTCACATTCAGGGGGAAATGTCAGAATCATTTCATTGGGAGCTTTTATAAGATTTACCAAAAGGAAATGAGGTGTTGGATCCAAACTGCACAGCTAGAATGTGTCTGGTCTTTGGGTGGAACGCAGACAGTTTAAAGCTGAACTTCAGGCAAACCTAATATTGCCTAATACATAAATGATAAAATATATAAGAAAAAAATGAAAAACAAGGTAGCAGCATATGTTGTGTGCAGGCCAAGAAAAAAAAAAAAAAAAAAAAAAAAAAAAAAAAAAAAAGGAAATGACCATGTGATCAGATTGAAATGTGAGCACTATGGCTACAGGAACACACACAGTCCTTCCCCAAATCCATTGGCCATATATTTGAATGCTGATATAAAAAGGAAAAAGAATCTTTGGAGGGTCGCCACCATACCTGTAAGTTCACAGTAGGAGGGATTCGAAGGTCAAAGGTCACCGACATTTCGGAGGGAATCACGTTGCAGGAGACCCCTCCGTTCACTTTGGTCATGTTGACTGTGGTGACATCTCCGAGAGAGAGTTGGGGATTAGACTGCAACCTGAAAAATAAAAACGGGATTCATGTGTGGGGAACATATACCGACAACGAGCGATCCCTATCATCAGGGTGAGGTACGTGTGCGACAACCCAGATCAACGCCCACATTAAATGGCCACTTCACCCAGGCCTGGAAATTTTACATGACAGGGGTGACTTGATTTGGGTTTTCCAGGAATGTCACCATCTAATTGTACAATAAATTAAAAAAAAAAAAAAAAAAAAAAAAAAAAACACACAACACAACACACACACACAGCTCTCGTGCTATGGGGTCCTTGCACAAGGCGCTGATATTTGAACACTGAACATTTCTGGCAGAAACTTCATGTCCAAAAAAACTCAGTTTCTAGTTCCTCAGATATTTAAACAGAATCAGGATCCCCAGAGTGCTCCCTTACATCAACGTCTCCATTTGTGTCCCACCTTATATCAGAATCCCCATCAGAGTGCTCCCTTTACACCAGGGTCCCCCCTTACATCAGGCGCCTCGCCAGAGTTACCCCTTCCATTAGGGTCCTTGTCAGAGTGCTCTCTACCTTAAGATGTCCCCATCAGAGCACCCCCTTACATCAGGTATTCTCATCATAGTACCCCCTTATACAGATTATCCCAGTCAGAGTACCTCCATCTCATCACTGTGCCCCCTTAAATGGATTGTCCCAATCAGAGTGCCTCCTTACATCAATTGCCCCCAATCAGACTGACTCATGGATCAGTGGATGCACCCTCAGAAACCACGGGGGGGGGGGGGGGGGGGGGCACGTTCACTCAACTAAACTCTGGGGACCCAACACCCCTCAGATCCGGCCCTGCCTTATGGCCCCGTACCTACGATCCGAATATCGTACGATTTTCGGATCGTGTGTACACTACTTTCGACATCTGATCACGACCGTTCAGCCGATATTATTCGATCGGACATGCACAAAAATTTTCCTCGTACGATTCCAGATCATACGATTTTCGTTTAGTCAGTATAGTTGTCGTCCGAAAATACAATACAAATACATTATTATTATTATTATTATTCAGGATTTATATAGCGCCAACAGTTTACGCAGCGCTTTACAATATAAAAGGGAGACAATACAGTTATAATATAATACAATACAATAGGATTAAGAGGGCCCTGCTCAGAAGAGCTTACAATCTAATAGTTACAAACACAGGACATCACTTCCGGTTTTTTTTTTTTTTGTCGTACGAGAATTTGTGACTTTATCTACCTATTCGATTTCTACTTGCGACTATTAAGAGAAAACGGTCGTACGATATGCGGATCGTGTGTACGGGCCATAAACATAAAATAACCATGTAGCGCTCACATTTATAACATTAGATTCTCTAAACATTGCTCAAAACATAATCCACAAAAAGGGTCCATTTTTTTTTTTTTTTAAATAAAAGGGATTGTATAGCCATTCGTCCAGAGAGCCTGCATGTACCATAGTTCTGTCTGAATTGGGGCAAAAAGTTAATTGAGTCCGCGGCCCCCGGAAGGAAGAGGGGCGAACATGGATGCGGCCTGCAGCGGGGGACAGCGCAGGCTTCGTTTGCAGGCAAGTGTCACATAATTTGCTAGTATGCGATGCATACTAGCACATTATGCTTTTACTTTTCAGGGGCAAAAAGGAAGGAAGTAAAACCCATCAGGGTTTACTTCCTCTTTAACATGGGCAGTATTACAGCATTATGGCCACTAGATGGAGCTGAGCAGCATAGAAAATACATACGACTTTGTAGCAACAGATACCTTGTATCAAAAGAATGCTGGAACAAACTAGCAAACACACACACACTTATACACAGTGTTAATTTCATCTGCAAATATTTTCGTCGACTAAATTAATACTATTTTAGTTGCCTAAAATATATGACTAAAACAAATAAGATTACTAAAATATGATAAAACTAAAAATGGCATTTTAGTCAAAAGACTAAAACTAATATTAAATTGGACGTCAAAATTAAAACACTGCACTACCACATAAGAATATGTAGGGGGCGTCTATTAAGCTTCTAAATAAAAAAAATATATTTTTAATATTTATTGTTGGCAATATATTCAGGTAATATGTGCAATGGCATTACAGCCATTTCATTTTTTTTTTTATATTTTCAAGTTGTACTTCTGCTTGTCACACGCTAATGTTTGGCAATTCTACAGAAATACTTAGATAATACATAAAAATATAACTAAACCCATTTGATTTTAAACGACTAAGATGTACTGGAGATTTTAGTCGACTAAAATACAACTAAAACTGCCTTTTAGTCAAAAAAGACTATAAAACTAAAACTAAATTGAAATTTGACGTCAAAATTCAACACTGCATTATACAGAGAATCCAATTGGCTCATCTAAGTCATGCAGAGGGCTGACTGTAAAAAAAAAAAACTAAAACAAACTCATTGGCTCAGCAGACTCCGCACAGCTCCGATGACGAGGACTTACCTTTTCCTTTCCTTCTCTCGGAGTCCCAGAAAACTATTGATGACAGAATGCTGAAAAACAGAAATACATAATTGGTGAAATGAAAAGTATCCGATTGGTTGGCGGATTACATGTTTTAAGACTCATCCTGTATCAATACATAGAGAGGTGTATAAAATGCAGTCACCTTTATCAACCAATCCTCTTTAAGTTTACTGTAATCATATCAACGAGAGCCGGCTTCTCATTGGCTACTAGGAGTGACTGCACTTTAAATCTGAATAAAAGTGCATGTCAGAGCAAAACAAAGGGACCACTTCCTCCTTATGTTATGGAGTTGGGAGGGGGGGGGGGGTGCTCTGTATCTGTAGTCAGTGGGGGGAGGGGGGGGGACTATGCAACGCTGACAACACCGCTTGGGATTTCAGAACAACAAATGTAGTGTTGTCGGCTCACTACAAGAAGTTAGGAGCTCATTGGATTTCTGGCAAGTCAATAAGGTATTTTTATGTGCTTGCAGTGATTTTAAAGCGGTAGTAAACACCGCTTGGACACTTGTACCTACCTTATGATAAAGCTCACCTGTAGGTACAAGGAATATCTCCTACTAGGTTTAGGGGATATTAAATGTTTCTGCAGACTGCGATCACCAGCGCATGCACGCTTAAGGGGCATCATACCCATGTCGTTCCTTCAGAGTTTTATGCCACAGCCACGGTGACTCCCACGCACAAGAGTGACGTCATCGCGCCTCGGCATTCAAACGGCTGGAGCTGGTGAACTCGGAAGGAAGACCGGTGAGGATGATGGAAGCCCTGCCAGCATGCTGTATTGCAGAGTACTGAATGTGGACTTTTGTTTTGTTGTGCCCAGAAAATGTTCTTTCTAATGAAGAGTGAAGGGAACTCACAAGTTAGAGGCGGCCGTGTTCTCTATGAAGCGAGAGCCGTGTCCGGGGTCTCCTCTGCAATGTACCGTTATCCCTGCAGAACCAGAAAGTAATAAGTCAGAGCAATCTCATTTATGAATGATGAGCAGACGTACTCTGCCGTATAAGAGGCACATCCCATCACATGACCTGCCGTAGTACCTCCCTCATTATTTATTATCCCATCACATGACCCGTCATAGGAGTTCCCTCCATACTTATTATCCCATCACATGACCCGTCATAGGAGTTCCCTCCATATTTATTATCCCATCACATGACCCATCATAGGAGCTCCCTCCATATTTATTATCCCATCACATGACCCGTCATAGGAGTTCCCTCCATACTTATTATCCCATCACATGACCCGTCATAGGAGTTCCCTCCATATTTATTATCCCATCACATGACCCATCATAGGAGCTCCCTCCATATTTATTATCCCATCACATGACCCGTCATAGGAGTTCCCTCCATATTTATTATCCCATCACGTGACCCGTCATAGGAGCTCCCTCCATATTTATTATCCCATCCCATGACCCGTCATAGGAGTTCCCTCCATATTTATTATCCCATCACATGACCCGTCATAGGAGCTCCCTCCATATTTATTATCCCATCACATGACCCGTCATAGGAGCTCCCTCCATATTTATTATCCCATCCCATGACCCGTCATAGGAGTTCCCTCCATATTTATTATCCCATCCCATGACCCGTCATAGGAGCTCCCTCCATATTTATTATCCCATCACATGACCCGTCATAGGAGCTCCCTCCATATTTATTATCCCATCACATGACCCGTCATAGGAGCTTCCTCCATATTTATTATCCCATCACATGACCCGTCATAGGAGCTCCCTCCATATTTATTATCCCATCACATGACCCGTCATAGGAGCTCCCTCCATATTTATTATCCCATCACATGACCCGTCATAGGAGCTTCCTCCATATTTATTATCCTATCACATGACCCGTCATAGGAGCTTCCTCCATATTTATTATCCCATCACATGACCCGTCATAGGAGCTCCCTCCATATTTATTATCCAATCACATGACCCGTCATAGGAGCTTCCTCCATATTTATTATCCCATCACATGACCCGTCATAGGAGCTTCCTCCATATTTATTATCCCATCACATGACCCGTCATAGGAGCTCCCTCCATATTTATTATCCTATCACATGACCCGTCATAGGAGCTTCCTCCATATTTATTATCCCATCACATGACCCGTCATAGGAGCTCCCTCCATATTTATTATCCCATCACATGACATGAAATAGATTTTATGGATTACTAATGAAAGACAAAACGACTTACACCATACACACTTCTCTCCATAAAATACACTGAATTCCTCTGAGGGGTTCGCAAGACCTAAAAAGAGAGGCAAAGGAGTGAGCAGGAGAGACAGACAGACAGAAAAGAAAAGAAAAAAGAAAAGAAAAGAAAGGGAATGAGAAAAAGACAGACAGAGAGAAAAGAAAGAAAATCAGGAATGATGATAGGGGAAGAGATAAAAGGAAAGGAAATAAACACCAGTGTACTGGAGGAAGGGTCTTGTACCTTCATCGAGGGTAATTCCGGGGTTCAGTGCTCGGAATTCAGGGTGCTCTGCAAAGATCTCCATCCCGGTGTGACCCCCAATTTCTTCATCTGTCATAGAGATACAGGTAAGTGTATCCTGTCATTCGCTGATGCGGTTCGGTAGCGGTGGTTATAGACATGTGCGGAATACTTTTCCAATAGTTTTCCGATCTTCAAAAGAGAACAACATAGAATAGAAAAAAAAATTGTTCTATTTTTTTTTTCTATTCTATTTTTTTCTCTTTGGAAATTGGAAAACTTTTGGAATTCGAAAACTATTCGAAAATTTTGAATCAATCCGAATTCAAATCAATTCGTAAACAAAGCAAATACTGAAAACAAATGAAACAAATGTAAATTTTGAAACACATTTTTTCATTGTGCACATGTCTATGGGGTTATTCTTTTGCACTACCATGTAAAAAGTTGTAACTCCTCACATGTAAACCCCCCCCCCCCCCCATCTCCACCATGTCACCCCAATGTACATCACCTGGGACCATCGTCAGGTGAATGGTACGTGGGAATTGAACTCCCTCAGCCTTCAGCTGGCGGATGGCTTCCAGATACCTACAGAATAGAAAGTGAAGGTATGAGAGAGGAGAGAAGAGAGATTAAATTCCACCCGACCCCACCCTCTCTACCTGTACCTCTACCTAACCCCACCCTCTCCATCTGCTTTAAACTCCACCTCTTCCACCTTTAAAAAAAAAAACGCCCTCTCCACCCAAGCCCACCCTCTCCTTCAAACTCCACCTCTTCCACCTTAAAAAAAAAAAAGCCCCCTCCACCTGTACCCAACCCCGCCCACTCCATCTGCTTCAAACTCCACCTCTTCCACCTTAAAAAAAAACTGCCCCCTCCACCTGTACCCAACCCCGCCCACTCCATCTGCTTCAAACTCCACCTCTTCCACCTTAAAAAAACTGCCCCCTCCACCTGTACCCAACCCCGCCCACTCCATCTGCTTCAAACTCCACCTCTTCCACCTTAAAAAAACTGCCCCCTCCACCTGTACCCAACCCCGCCCACTCCATCTGCTTCAAACTCCACCTCTTCCACCTTAAAAAAACTGCCCCCTCCACCTGTACCCAACCCCGCCCACTCCATCTGCTTCAAACTCCACCTCTTCCACCTTAAAAAAAACTGCCCCTTCCACCTGTACCCAACCCCGCCCTCTCCACCTGCTTCAAACTCCACCTAAAAAATAAAAAAAAAATACAAAATAAACTACCCTCTCCACCTAACTCCGCCCTCTCCACCTTTACCAAACTCCACCTCTTCCAATGCACCAAACCTCACCTCCTCCTTCCTCACCAAACCTCACACCTGTCACTGCCTCCACCCCTCTACTGACTTACTGGATGGTGACGGATTTCATGTCCTGTGTCCCTCTTGCATAGATATTTCCATCTTTATCTTTGTGGGCAGAGAATGGGGGATGGGTCCAGAACTCCTGAAACACGATATAGTTATGTTTTAATTATTTATTTCTCTTACAGCCGGCTAGTTCCTCCCTCCCAGGTAGAATGCTGGCATCCCAACCGTGGCCATTCCAGGAAGGTTTCCCAGCTGGAATTCTCATTAATGTAACATTATGAGAACTGCAGCAGGAGGATGGAGACTCTGCTTCTGCAACAAGGGAAAGGAGAGGAGAAAAGGACATCTGGAGAACTCCATGGGACAGACTCAGCACTAAAGTCCCTGATATGCTGCAGTCAGAAGGAAGGAAGTGACTCGAGCCGCCTTCATCTCTCCATAATTATCAGTAGAGTGATCATTTTTTTTTTTTTATTACAATAGATTTTTATTGAAAAGATTTTCTTAACAATACAGATTGATCATTAACAACACCCGAATCTCAGTGTCTCCCCCAACTCCCAGCGTCATTCCCCCCCCCCCAGCATCCCCCCCGTCCTCCTCACCTCAAACACAGGGACCACGTCTGTGTGAGAATTCAGGATGACCGACTTGAGATGAGGCTGCGTCCCCGTCCAGGTGAGGATGATGATGGGCTTCCCAGGAACAAACTATAAGAGACGACCACATATCAGACAAAAACCATTATGAGGTCCTCCTTCTTGTAAAGTGGACCTGTCAGTAAGAGGTCTCCATGAATAAATTCCTGACACATTACAATATACAGCAACAGGATCAACTCAGAAAAGCTCCACCTTTTATCATTAAAAATACATTGCCAAGGCTGAGGTGAGGTCACCAGTCAGTGACTTTGTCTAGGCTGAGATGCTGTCTGCTGCACGCAAGATGAAGCATTTCCTCAGTCTCCCCTCCTCCAGCGATCAGGGTGCAACACTGAAACTTTTGCCAATGTGGACATCTGAACACAGCCCAGAAATGCACAGACACCAGGATTTACATGACTGTGTAATCTCTGAGCCGACATCTCAGTCCAGGAAGTAGATGGTGACCCTGGATGATACCTGAAGAAATAGGGTGTCATCCTTTAAAAACAGATGATGGCATTGTCAGTAGTACTGCGACCTCTGTGAGGTAATAACTGGAAATGTTACACTGACATATTACTGAGCTTAAAGCTGAACATCAGGATGAGTAAATATCTAAATCCATTCATCGTGTGTCTTCTGGCATCTCGGTGATATTTGTGTATTTCTTCCAGATCTGTGCAGTAATCCAGTGTGAGACTTCCAAGAATAAAGACTGCCCTCTGCTGCTCTCTCTCCTTGTGCACGTGGACTGGTCTGGGCTCCGCCCCCCTCCTGTAGTTTTCTGCAGTGGGTGGAGCCTTCTGGGCTCCTCCCACAGCTCTGCACAGTGATGATGTCACTGCTACTTTTAAAAAAGGTAATACCTGGGTTGGCGAAGACATTTGGAGCGAACCAAAAAAGGATTTATAACCTTTGTGGCTATTGCGGAATATATTTCAGTAGAACTTTCTGTGCCCGGAGTTCAGCTTTAAGCTGTAGAGATTTAAAGGGAGCGTGGAGAGCACCGCACAACTGCCGTCCTGTTCAGACATTTTTTAATAATGAAACATATTGCTCTTTTTTTTTTTCTTGCTCAGTGTACAGACCTCCAGTATTCTACTCTCCAGCCCAATCTCTTCCGCCATCTTGAACAGAAAGCATTTGATTCCATCTGTAACAGAAGAAGAAATATGACCTTGAAGTGCCCCCCCCTGAAAATACTATATACATAGATTTCTCTGCAGGGTTCTGTATGGAAGATTTACATTCCCCCCCCCCCCCCTCCAAGCCTGAAACTTCAGCTTGGAGTCAAAAAGGATAGAGAGGGATAAAGAGAGAAAAAGAAAGAGGTGAGTGAGAGCAGGAAAGCGAGCAGGAGAGCACGAAGGAGAAAGCAGGAGAGAGAGAGCGAGAGTGAATGAATGAGCAGGAGAGTGCGAGCGAGAAAGACACAGAGAGCGACAGACAGAAAGCGACGGAGAGAAAGCGAGACAGAGCGCGAGAGAAAGCGAGACAGAGCGCGAGAGAAAGCGAGACAGAGCGCGAGAGAAAGCGAGACAGAGCGCGAGAGAAAGCGAGACAGAGCGCGAGAGAAAGCGAGACAGAGCGCGAGAGAAAGCGAGACAGAGCGCGAGAGAAAGCGAGACAGAGCGCGAGAGAAAGCGAGACAGAGCGCGAGAGAAAGCGAGACAGAGCGCGAGAGAAAGCGAGACAGAGCGCGAGAGAAAGCGAGACAGAGCGCGAGAGAAAGCGAGACAGAGCGCGAGAGAAAGCGAGACAGAGCGCGAGAGAAAGCGAGACAGAGCGCGAGAGAAAGCGAGACAGAGTGCGAGAGAAAGACAGATCAGCATGAGAAGGAGAGAACAGGAAAGCACGAGCATGAGAGCCAAGTAAAAGAAAAAAAAAAAAAAAAAGAGAGAGAGAGAGCGAGAAAGAGAGAGAGAGAGAGCGCAAGAAGGAGAGAACACGAGCATGAGAAGGAGAGAGCAGGAGAGCGAGAGAGCGAGCACGAGATGGAGAGAGCGAACAGATAAGCATGAGAAGGAGAGAACAGGAAAGCACGAGCATGAGAGTGAGCAGGAGAGCACTAGAGCTAAGTAAAGGAAAAAAAAAAAAAAAAAAAGCCTTCAAAGAGCCTCCACTGAAAAGAGAGCATGAGAGAGCGAAAAGCAGAGCGAGAGGAAAATAAAAAAAATAAAAAAAAAATGGGGAATGGGAGAGAAAAAGGAGAAGGTGAGGTAGAGAGAAGAAATAAAAATATAAAAAAAAAAAATTAAAAAATTAAAAAAAAGCAAGAAGAAGGAGTGACAGTTAAGAATGAAAAAGAAATAAAGACAAAAAAAAAGAAAGAAAAGACAAAAAGAGGCCTTCAAAAAAGCCTCCACTGAAAATCCTATCTCTACTGTATTTATTAGGGATTAGATTACAGTTTCCTGGAGTTGGGCTTTAACAGACAAAAAAGGAAGAGAAGTGGATTGTTCAACAGAAAACAGACTTTACAGTGAGAGTGAACCTTTCTTGGCTGAGCTTCGATCTTCGCATTGTACAGAGTTCAATATTCAGCGGTGGACCGGGGGGGGGGGGGGTACGGGGTTGGAGAGCTGCATTGTCATTACGCCATTTCTTACCATAGTCGGGCTCTGGCTGGATACTACGGATCCTCAGATATTCCTGGAAGCGGGCGGTGGAGGGGTTCTCCGGGGGGGTCATCATCTGCGGAGAACAAGACTCTCAGTATAGAAATGTCACCGTTCCAGCTGTGCTCAGAAATCCAATATTCTCTGTATACGCCACGCCAACCACTGCCAAGGGACTGGTGGATTTACAGACTCCCTTTGCCAACGTCTGCCAGACACACCCTGCTTAACCCTGGCAGTGCCAGTTGTTGTATTAAGGAAGGCTAACCAGTCTTACCTATAGAGGAACTACAAGTCCCAGCATGTCCTACAGGCTCTGAATGTATCAGAAGAATGGAGCGTGGATTAGACCCCCTGTCAGGTTTTTATTGCCTTCTGTGCCCCCCATTAAGGAGATTCACCCTCTACCTGTCCTCCATTAAAAAAAAAAAAAAAAAAATGGGATGCTTAAAGTGATGCCAAATTATATTCTTATCCTCTAAAAATAATCCATACACATCCACTACTTAAAGTGTCACTAAACCCACATCATAAAAAATGATCAATAAATGGTGTATTACATGCTGTTCATACTCAGTCACTATGAGATTAGTTTTCTGTATTCTGCAAAAAACCTGGTTGATCCTGCTGCTCTCTATCTCCCCCTTGTGTCCATGTCCCCAATTCAGCTAGGGATTTTGCAGAGCAGTGTTGGCAGCTCTGCACATGCTCAGTGAGTTTCTATGCTGAGCATTTCCTCCCCATCACATCTGAGCAGCCCAGGTGACTATAGAGTCACACACGTGGGCGTAACAATGATAAATGACAGCCAGGGGGGGACTGACAACTCATGGGGCCCCTGGGCAATAGGAGGAGATTATGGGGCCCCCGGGGCAATAGGAGGAGATTATGGGGCCCCCGGGGCAATAGGAGGAGATTATGGGGCCCCACAGTATACACACACAGTCACACAATAAACACACACAGAATACAAAGACACACACTGAAAAGGTACTGGAGAAGCGGGGCAGCTATAATCCTGGGATTTTTTTAAAAAACACCGATTTTTACACAATGTCCCTGGTTTTATTGAGGCTGGCAACCCTGATGGGGTCTGAATGGTCAGTCCGCCCCTGATGACAGCCCCTATCCCTCTGTGCTCGTGCGCAGAAGTGAACACATACGCAAGTCATGCACACATATAGGCAGCACAGTGGTGTAGTGGTTAGCACTTTCACCTAGTGGTAAAAGGGTCGCTGGTTCAAATACCAACCATGACACTACCTGCCTGGAGTTTGCATGTTCTCCATGTGCCTGCCTGGGTTTCTTCTGGGTACTCCGGTTTCCTCCCACACTCCAAAGACATGCTGGGAGGTTAATTGGCTCCTGTCTAAAATTGGCCCCAGTATGTGCATGTATGAATGTGAGTTGGGGACCTTAGATTGTAAGCAGATAGTGAAGACCATCAACTCACTACTAGTCTCCGAGACTTCAAAATCAGGTAAAGAAAAATACAGGGGGGAAAGAAGGACCCCCTGAAAAAGAAGTCCCCCTGGTGTTCACCCCTTCCCTGCCAGTGACAGTAATCAGTGGCTATTTTTAGCACTGATTGCTGTATAAAATGTCAGTGCCCCCCCATAAAAAAAAAAAAAAAAAAATTTAACCGCTGATCACCACCAATAAAATAAAAATGCCATAAATCTATTCCCTATCTTGCAGACGCTAAAACTTTTGGGCAAACCATTCAATATACTCTTATTGCGTTTTTTTTTTTTTTTTTTTTTTTTACCAAATATATGTACAAGAATACGTATTGGCCTAAACTGATGAAGAAATCTTTTATTTATGGATATTTATTATAGGGAAAAAAAAAAAAAAAAAAACACAGAGGTGATCAAATACCACCAAAAGAAACTTTGTGGAAGAAAAAAAAAAAGGGGGGGGGGGGCATAAATTTTGTATGGGTACAATGTCGCACGACCGCACAATTGTCAGTTAAAGCGATGCAGTGCCGTATTGCAAAAAAAATGGCCTGGTCAGGAAGGGAGCAAATCCTTGCGGTCATTAAGTAATTAAAGAGTATTTTTTTTTTTTTTTGTAAAGCAATAGCGTTTGCAAAACCGCTGTGCAAATACCGTGTGACATAAAAAAAAAAAAATTGCAACGATCGCCATTTTATTCTCTAGGGCAGTGATGGCGTACTTGGCACCCCGGAGGTTTTGGAACTACATTTCCTATGATCCCCATGCACTCTGCAGTGGAGTTGAGCGTCATGGGAAACATAGTTCCAAAACATCTGGGGTGCCGCTAGTGGGGCGGTTTTAACCCCGGCTAGCGGCCGAAAAAGGGTTAAAGCCACCCGAGAAGCGCCGCTACAGTGGCGCTATGCCGGCGGTACCGCTCCAAAGATGCTGTTTGCAAGAGTTTTTTTTTTTTCCCTCCTGCCACCGCACCGCTCCATTGTGAAAGCCCTTGGGGCTTTCACACTGGAGACACAGCAGCGCCAGTTTCAGGGCGGTTTGCAGGCGCTGTTTTTAGCGCAATAACGCCTGCAAACCGCCCCAGTGTGAAAGGGGTCTAATAGTCCTGTCATCTATTTTTCATGAAATGATCACCATCTCTTTATATACACTCCCTGCTGGTGTGGCGGCTCTTATTGCTGCATTCTCTCATAGAGGACTATGCACTTTAAAATTTACTGCTTATCGGATTGGAATGTTAATAAAAAAAAAAATCGCAGCGTGGAGAAAGTATGGCGACTTCTAATCCTCTCTGGGGAGGATTTATGGTCCACTTCATATTCTGGATGAGCCCGGCGATTGGCGAATTCTGCACCTGTACAGTTTCCTGCAATAATCTCCGACAGACACCCAACCGGCGAAGTTCACACTCGTGCCTCTTCGTTTTCATGTTTTTTTTGTTTTTTTTCCCTGGTTTTTAGTCGTAAGGGCTCATTCACACAGGTGTATGTGTATATCCTGCAGGCAGGGAACGCAAGTTCTTGCTGACAGAGCTAGCGCAAGAATCCTACGTAAGATATGCACCTAAAGTACTCACATTGAGGCCTGATTCACACCTATGCAGGATGCAGTTTGCATATACCAGGAGCATTTTGCGTTTTTTTCAATACACATTTTTTGGTCCATTGAAGTCTATGGAACTAAAAACCAGGAAAAAAAAAAAAAAAGTCCCTGCCCCCTTCCATTAAATGCACATCAATGTGAACTACATCAATAGGAAACCACGTTACATGGACTGTAGTGGGTTTCCGCAAAACTGAAAACGCACCAAAAAAAAAAAAATGCATAGGTGTGAACCAGGCCTTAGGCGCGTTTATATGCGTACAGCCTTTACAATTCACACAAGTGTGCTTTTATGGACACCATGCAGGTAAACACAGCCATGTGCATGGGCCCCATTGGTGCTGCGTTTTACATGCGCACAAAACTAAAAGCAGCATCTAAAGGAGCCCTTTCTGCGGTCTTCATGCGCTCCCATTAAAGTCGATAGGGCCACAAAATGCGCATAGTTGCGCAAAAGAATAAATAAATAAAAACACCCGTACTTTTTTTTCCAAGACGCATGGAAGAGAAACACACAGCTGTGAATGAGTCCCATAGAAAATAATTGAAATCCTCTTGCGTCAGCTAATGAGTATAAAATCTCACAAGTGTGTGTGTGGGGGGACCTAAAGAATTCCCCCGATTTATCCGACCAACAACTCTATGGAAGGCAGCAGAAAAAATTCCACCTGTTGATACTCCGCATCCTGTATGCCCCTCCCCCACTGTCCTCGCTGCCATTGTTTTTTTGTCTTGCTGTGTCATGATCATTTCCCCCCCTAGCTGTGCCTCTGGTAAACGCCAGGACTACAGATTCCCCCCCCCCCCCCCCAATAGCTCCCCCCCCCCCCCCCCAATAGCTCCCCCCCCCCCCCCCAATAGCTCTGAGTCCTAGTCATTACAAGTTCCAGCATGCCCTCATTAATACTTTCTTAACCATTGCAGAGCCACTGAGTTGCATCGCGCCCCCCCCCCCGTAGAAAAAACATGCAGCTTGCAGCATACAACTCTCACCATGGCCTTCTCAACATCACTTATTTAGCCCGAATGAGACCCTGGTGTGGAACTACAAGTCCCAGTATGGCCCTCTCAGTAATACGTTTTTTAACCCTATAATCCCTGTTGTGGAACTACAAGTCTCAGCATGGCCCTCAACTACAACTACAAGCTGGGACATGGCCCTCTCAGTAATAGGTTTTTAACCCTATAAAGAGTCCCTGGTGTGGAACTACAATTCCCAGCATGGCCCTCTCAGTAATAAGTTTTTAACCCTATAATGAATCCCTGGTGTGGAACTACAAGTCTCAGCATGGCCCTCAACTACAAGCTGGGGCATGGCCCTCTCAGTAATACTTTTTTTAACCCTATAATGAGTAACTGGTGTGAAACTACAAGCTCCAGCATGCCCCATCTCATTAAATACTTCTTCTTTAACCATTACAGAGTCTTGGAGCTATATAAACACCCCCTTCCCAAACACATGCAGTTTCAGGGTTGATTATGTACTACAGGTCCCAGCATTCTCCTCTCAATGTAACCCTAATGGCGCGTACACACAAGTGGACTTTTCAGCATCAAAAGGTCCGACGGACTTTCGAACGACTGGACTTGCCCCCACATGAACGGACTAAAGTCAGTTCGAAAGTCCGTTGGTTTGAACGTGATGACATAGGAAGGGACTAGAATAAGGAAGTTCATAGCCAGTAGCCAGTAGCCGCCCTTGCATCCTTTTTCATCCGTCAGACTAGCATGCAGACGAACGGATTTTTCGACCGGACTCGAGTCCGTCGGAAAGATTTGAAGCATGTTCCAAATCTAAAGTCCGTCTGATTTTCGACAGAAAAAGTCCGCTGAAGGTCCGATGAAGCCCACACACGGTCGGATTGTCTGACGGATTCGTTCCGTCGGACCGCTCCGGACGAAAAGTTCGGTCGTGTGTACACCGCATTACAGAGCATCAACTGTCTCCTACAATGAGAGTCCCCAGTGTGGAGCTACAAGTTCCAGCATGCCATATTTCATCAATACTTCCCTAACTGTTGCAGAACCTGAATCAGCTCCAAGCATGGCCCCTCTCCAGAATACCTTTCAAAACCCTATAATGAGTCCCTGGTGTGGAACTACAAGTTCCAGCCCCCCCCCCCCCCAAACACATGCAGCTTCAGGGCTGACAGTGAACTACAGCTCCCAGCATTCTCCTCCCAATATCATTTTTTTTTTTAATCCTATAATGATTCCCTGGTGTGGAACTACAAGCTCCAGCATGCCCCATCTCATTAATACTTCCTTAGCCATGAGAATCATTAAGCTATATAAGCACCCCCTCCCCAAAGACATGGAGTTTCGGGGGTTGACAATGAACTACAGGTCTCAGCATTCTCCTCTCAATGTAACCCTTACAGAGCATTAACTCAACAATAAGAGCTACAAGTTCCAGCATGCCCCATTTTATCAATACTTCCCTAACTGTTGCAGAACCTGAATCAGCTCCAAGCATGGCCCCTCTCAATGAAAACTTTTTAAACCCTATAATGAGTCCCTGGTGTGGAACTACAAGTCCCAGCATGCTTCATCTCATGGCAGAGTCTTTGGGCTGTATAGGCGACCCACCCAAAAACAAACATGCAGCTTCAGGGCTGACAATGAACTACAGGTCCCAGCATGATAGAGCCATGAAGCTCCATCGCCCCCTGTTGCAGCTCAACATGACAATGAACTACAAGTCCCAGCATGCCTTTCCCTATAGGGGTTTCCTCACTCCTCCAGTCCCCTACACTAGATGCTGACCCCCCAACAGACAGATGATCACAGACCACTAAAACTGCCAGCAGTCCTGGGGGGAGGGGGGGGCAGTTCTCAGCCCTTCCCCCAGCTGTCCCCTCTGTCACTGCTAACAGCTCAGACTAGCAACTGCTACAATGCCCCCCCCCCCCCCCAAGTCTGCAGACCCCACCACACATTGTAATGCCCCCCTTGGCTGGGATGCTGCCAGCCACACACAGTGCCACCCCTCCTGTCCCCATGTGTCCCCTTACTCACTGCACCAGCCTTCTGTGATCATTGCTCCACCCAGTGCAGAGCCCTATATACCAGAGCCAGGCAGGCATCACCAATCCATCCCTGAGCTCATCCATCTGCAGACACACAACTGTTACAATGTAACTCTTCACAATCATAACTATAAACAGAGAGAGAGAGAGAATCCCAAACAAAGGAGATGTGTTTATAAATACAGAATCATTTATTCATTTATGTGATAATATTATGTTTAGGTTACAGTGACTCTATGTCCAGGATCAGAGATGACATGTATGATCAGGGCAGCCATCAGAAATTGTGGGGCCCTTACACAGCTTTAGGCCTGCCCCCCTCCCCCCCAGCCTGACCACCAACTTTCCCCAGGGCCCGCCCACTGGCCGTCCCGCAGGAATCCGCCCACTAGCCATCCCACAAAGTCCTTCAGTGCCTCAGCCCCCCTCACATCTGTATGCTCTCAGCCCCCCTCACACCTGTATGCTCTCAGCCCCCCTCACACCTGTACACTCTCAGCCCCCCTCACACCTGTATGTTCTCAGCCCCCCTCACACTTGTACACTCTCAGCCCCCCTCACACCTGTTCACTCTCAGCACCCCCTCACACCTATATGCTCTCAGCCCCCCTCACACCTGTACGCTCTCAGCCCCTCTCACACCTGTACACTCTCAGCCCCCCTCACACCTGTTCACTCTCAGCACCCCCTCACACCTATATGCTCTCAGCCCCCCTCACACCTGTATGCTCTCAGCCCCCCTCACACCTGTATGCTCTCAGCCCCCTCATACAGGGGCGTAACTACCACCATAGCGACCCATGCGGGCGCTATGGGGCCCGCAGCCGAGTGGGGCCCAGTGAGGATAAGAGCACCGCCGGCACAGTCTCCCAGCCAGAGGAAGAGAGAGGAAAGGAAGAGGGGAGCTGTCTGTATCAGCAGAGAACTGAATTGCCTGATGTAAGAGCTTTCATTAGAACTTCCAGTGTTCCCGGGGCTCACGTCACATAGCTCCACCTTTTGGCCCTGTGCCTTTGATAGACAGAACGCCGATCCAATGCGGGACATGTGACGTCATCAAAGGCGTCGGGCCAAGAGGTGGGGCTATGTGACGATGAGCCCCTATAAGACAGGAAATTCAAATGAAAGCTATTACAGTGGGCAATCCCGCTCTCTGCTGATCCGGGTGGCTTGCCTCTTCCTCTGCATAGGTGGGGCTGTATGGGGCACAGGCAGACCAGGCTGTATTGGGCACAGGTCACGCTGCATTGTGCACAGGTCACGCTGTATGGGGCACAGGTCACGCTGTATGTGGCACAGGTCACGCTGCATTGACACTAGGGCAGCTGTGGGGGGGGGGCTGTTTGCAGGGGGGCCCCATACAACATTTTGCTATGGGGCCCTGCTATTTCTAGTTACGCCCCTGCCCTCATACCTGTATGCTCTCAGACCCCTCACACCTTTATGCTCTCAACCCCCCTCACACCTGTACACTCTCAGCCCCCCTCACACCTGTACGCTCTCAGCCCCCCTCACACCTGTATGTGCTCAGCCCCCCCCTCACACCTGTACACTCTCAGCCCCCTCACACCTGTTCACTCTCAGCACCCCCTCACACCTGCATGCTCTCAGCCCCCTCACACCTGTACACGTTCAGCCCCCCTCACACCTGTATGCTCTCAGCCCCCTCACACCTGTATGCTCTCAGCCCCCTCACACCTGTACGCTCTCAGCCCCCCTCACACCTGTATGCTCTCAGCCCCCCTCACACCTGTACGCTCTCAGCCCCCCTCCCTCACACCTGTATGGTCTCAGCCCCCTTACACCTGTATGCTCTCAGCCCCCCTCACACCTGTACACTCTCAGCCCCCCTCCCTCACACCTGTACACTCTCAGCCCCCCTCACATCTGTACTCTCTCAGCCCCCTCACACCTGTACGCTCCCAGCCCCCCTCACACCTGTACACTCTCAGCCCCCCTCACACCTGTACACTCTCAGCCCCCCTCACACCTGTATGCTCCCAGCCCCCCTCACACCTGTACACTCTCAGCACCCCCTCACACCTGTATGTTCTCAGCCCCCTCACACCTGTACACTCTCAGCCCCCCTCACACCTGTACAATCGCAGCCCCCCTCACACCTGTACACTCTCAGCCCCCTCACACCTGTATGCTCCCAGCCCCCTTCACATCTCTATGCTCTCAGCACCCCCTCACACCTGTACACTCTCAGCCCCCTCACACCTGTACACTCTCAGCACCCCCTCACACCTGTATGTTCTCAGCCCCCTCACACCTGTACACTCTCAGCCCCCCTCACACCTGTATGTTCTCAGCCCCCTCACACCTGTACAGTCTCAGCCCCCCTCACACCTGTACACTCTCAGCCCCCCTCACACCTGTAAACTCTCAGCCCCCCTCACACCTGTACGCTCCCAGCCCCCCTCACACCTGTACATTCTCAGCCCCCCTCACACCTGTACACTCTCAGCCCCCCTCACACCTGTATGCTCCCAGCCCCCCTCACACCTGTACACTCTCAGCACCCCCTCACACCTGTATGTTCTCAGCCCCCTCACACCTGTACACTCTCAGCCCCCCTCACACCTGTACAATCACAGCCCCCCTCACACCTGTACACTCTCAGCCCCCCTCACACCTGTATGCTCCCAGCCCCCCTCACATCTGTATGCTCCCAGCCCCCCTCACACCTGTACACTCTCAGCCCCCTCACACCTGTACACTCTCAGCACCCCCTCACACCTGTATGTTCTCAGCCCCCTCACACCTGTACACTCTCAGCCCCCCTCACACCTGTACACTCTCAGCCCCCCTCACACCTGCATGCTCCCAGCCCCCTTCACATCTGTATGCTCTCAGCACCCCCTCACACCTGTATGTTCTCAGCCCCCCCACACCTGTACACTCTCAGCCACCCTCACACCTGTACACTCTCAGCCCCCCTCACATCTGTACGCTCTCAGCCCCCCTCACATCTGTACAATCTCAGCCCCCCCTCTCTCACACCTGCACTGCTCTGAAGAAGAGAGGGGTGGTGGTATGTAGTACTAACACACACCCTGTCCTAGAATGATACCACAGCTCCTCCATAAATACAGTGCTGTCAGTGAGCATTGTCACCCCAGGGCAGGATGTTTGGTTTTGGCAGGATCATCAGGTAAAAGTATGGGAAAAAAAGAAAACAAATGCAGCCATGACATCTAAGGACGGGTAAGCAGCAATGCCATCCTTTATTGTTCTCTGGTTTAGATACATTTTAAAGGGACATGATTACCATGCACAACATCCTTTAGAGTCACCCCAGCAGGGCCCCTTTAAAGGCTTACTGGATCAGAAATATGTAACATTTTACACCTTCTTTGTACAGAATCCATTCTTATTATTTGTGTTGGCAGACATACTCCATGCTGTCCTCTTCGGTACAGATCCACACCCATCCCCCCCCCCCCCCTCTGGACGGGCTGCGTGATTCAACATCTCACCCCTCACATAGAAAGAAGTTCCTCTTTCTGGGATCTTGGGACTCTGCGTTCTCTTACATTGCCATAAGTGTGTCTAAAGCCAAACCCTAATTAACAAAATATTGGATGGAGTGGGGGATGGTTTAAGTATATTTTGCTGTCTATGTCCCCTCTGGGGAGATTGGGGGCCACCATTAGATCATGGGGTGAAATGCAGGGGTTGAGGTCAGCCCAAGTCTGATGGATGGCGCCTCCTACCAACCGGACTAATCCTAGGTTCTCTGCTGAACCCCGCCCTTCCTGCTGACCCAGGGGCCCAGTACAGGAGGGCTAGTTGTCCCCCCCCCCCCATATAGTCAGCCTTGGGGGGAGATTTACCACCTCTAATTGTCCTGATGATGGCCATTGTCAGGGCCGCTGATAAGGCAGTACAGCCAGCCTTCCTGTACCGGGCCCCGGCCCCATCAGTTCAAAAGGGGGGCCTGCCAAGCAGGAGGGCTGGCTGTACTGCCTTATTGCTGATACCTCTTGTGGCATCCCCTGCAGTGATGTTGGCTTCTCCTCCTCTTCCTCTACAGCTGCACAGAAGGGGGATTGGTTTTAGTATCTGCACCCTCCCCCCCCCCCCCATCCACTGCTCTGATCATCCCCATCCCCCTGCTGTTTGGGCCACCCTGTGAGCCCTGCTTTCACCTGCTGTCCGCCACCCCCCCCCCCCCCCACTTTGTGCTCTTTTCCCTCACAGCACTGCTGGCTTCCCTTCCCTTCTCTCCCTCCCACCGGTGTTCTGCCGAGAAAGTTCCCCTCGGTGGATAATGACCCCCCTGTAGTGCGCAGGCGCAGCGCTTGCACAGTAAGAAGAACAATGGAGCCGCCGAAAAAAGGCGAAGCTGAAACCCTGAGTCAGCTGTACACGGCGCCTGCGTGCCAAGACTATAGTAAAAAAAAAACACTTTGTAACAGGCCCCTCGCAGCCTCGCTACGCTCGCCGCGCTTCGGGCACGGCCTCGCTACACTCGCCGCGCTTCGGGCACGGCCTCGCTACACTCGCCATTTTGATATTCCAGCTCTATGTCCACTTGGATGGTGGGGCTTTAACGTGGACTTAGGTCAGAATGTAGTGCGCAAGCGCCGCATAGAGCTGACGATTAGCTGTTCTTCTTTGGCAATTTTCGCCGGCTCCGTAGTCGTTCGTACTGTGCAGGAGCAGCGCATGCGCAGTATGGGGGGGGGGTGTGTCATTATCCACTGGGGGAACTTTCTCTGCAAGACACCGACAACCGCTAAGGGCACGCAGGGGGTGATGGGAAATCTAAGACATGATAGCTGCCACCAGAATAGAAATAGAGGGGCTGGGGTGTATAGATCCGCGGAACAAATCCTCCATGCAAAGAGCTGAATCAATATACACTATGTAAATATGACGCGGCTTTCTTGGAATTTTTGGGATTGGGTCACCCCTGCCAAACAGCACAGGCAGAACATCTTGTCTAGAACACCCCCCCTCCCCCCCTCGACTTGCTGTACAGCCTACCGTAACCTGCCCTCCATCCTGAAGTGATCCCTCGTCCCCTGCAGCAGCCGGCGGGAGGCAGAGGAGAAGTCATCAGAGCTGCTGAAGGGGCACACGGCGGGGGGGGGGGGGGGGGGGCAGGCCAGCAGCAGGTGGAAGGAGATTATCCACAAGAGGGGTGATCGGTGTGGCGGGGGGGGGGGCATTTACTAGAACAGATCCCTTATAGTTTTGTTTGTGAATTTGTGAATTTTCGGATTTTTGAATTTCAAATTTTCGAATCTCCAAATTTCGAATTTCTGAATTTTTGAATTTTTTTTTATAATTTGGAAAAATTCATTAAACGGGTTTTTGTTAATTCGAAAGAACGAATTTGGAACATGACGAATCGCACATGTCTACTCTGCAAAGAAACCAATCAGCTCTTTAATAATTCCCTCGGCCGAGTCACTTATCTGGCCTGGAAGAAGACAAATCAAAGTCCACAGAGCATTCTGTACGGGTTCTGTTAATCGTTACATTGTTACTGTGCAGAAGAGACATTGTCCTCTGTCTAGTTACACTGTCACCACTTCACCTGAGATCCTCCTGAGAGTCAAGTCTATGATTTACTAACAATCCTGAGCCCTGGACTATGACTTACTAACCTGATCTACTCGGGTTCAATCCTCCAAAGCTTTCCTGTTTTAAATTCAACCAACCTGAACTTGGCATCAAATCTCACTGAACTCCATAGGGGGCCAATCATGTCTCCCTTCCTAACTCCATTGCAGCCATAGGTGTGCGCAGGGGGTGTGCCAGGTGTGCCTGGGCACACCCTAATTCCCCATATCGCCTGGGCTTCCTCCCCGTGTTGAGCAGCCCCCCCCCCCCCAGTGCTGCTGGCTTCCCTCCTCTCCCTATGGCTGCTGCAGAGGGTTATTTCAGAATGGAGAGTGGGGGAAGGGGTTAGTAAAGACATCATTTACCGGCCCCTTCATTTTCTAAATGAACACAGCAAACACACTCACTCACTGTGTTCATTCATAACTGAAGCATACTAAACTATTCTCCAATTTGTGAATGAACAGGAAGCCGCTCAACACAGAACACCATCCCGTTCTATCACCGCCTAGTGCCGCTGAGGCTGCACAGCAAGGCGTGTGTGTTTGAGCTTTGGGGTGCACACCTACAGTATCTCACAAAAGTAAGTACACCCCCTCACACTTTTGTAAATCTTTTCTTCTATCTTTTCATGTGACAACACTGAAGAAATGACATTTTGCTACAATGTAAAGTAGTGAGTGTACAGCTTGTATAACAGTGTAAATTTGCTGTCCCCTCAAAATAACTCAACACACAGCCATTAATGTCTAAACCGCTGGCAACAAAAGTGAGTACACCCCTAAGTGAAAATGTCCAAATTGGGGCCAATTAGCCATTTTCCCTCCCCGGTGTAATGTGACTTGTTAGGCCCCGTTCACACTGGGACGGGAGCGGCATTGGCGGTAAAATGGCGCTATTTTGAGCACCGCTGTACCGTCAATTTACCGCGGTATTCGGCCGCTGGCGGGGCGGTTTTACCCCCCGCTGGGGACCAAGAAAGGGTTAAAACCACCGCAAAGCGCTGCTGCAGCAGCGCTTTGCCGGCGGTATAGCCATGCTGCCCCATTCATTTCAATGGGCAGGAGCGGTGAAGGAGCGGTATACACACCGCTCCAAAGATGCTGCTAGCAGGACTTTTTTTTACTGTGCTGCCAGCGCTCCGCTCCAGTGTGAAAGCCCTCGGGGCTTTCACACTGGAGTGTGAGGAGCGGCTCTTTCAGGGCGCTTTGCAGGCACTATTTTTAGCACTGTAGCACCTGCAAAGCGCCCCAGTGTGAAAGGGGTTTTAGTGTTACAAGGTCTCAGGTGTGAATGGGGAGCAGGTGTGTTAAATTTGGTGTTATCGCTCTCACTCTCTCATACTGGTCACTGGAAGTTCAACATGGCACCTCATGGCAAAGAACTCTCTGAGGATCTGAAAAAAGAATTGTTGCTCTACATAAAGATGCCCTATGCCAGGCATGTCCAAAGTCTTGCCCGCATTCCAGTTTCGAATGGCCGTCTGGTAATTTGGACATATATAAATTATGTGGCCTCCAACGAATCTCCGAGTGTCGGGGCCACAAAAGATATATATGCTGGCTGCCTCGGAGGGGAGAAGGAGGGGACGGGACAAGTGCAGTACATACAGGAGAGGAGAATTTCCTGTTTACTCGGTGGCCTCTGTAATAGGAAGTCCCATCACCTGCGCTGCCATTGGATGACTGTTCTGTCCATCACAGGAGGCGGGACTTTGTATTAAAGAGGCCACCGAGAAAACAGATTCTCATGTATGTAATCTGTTGGCGCTCGTCCCGCCCCCCTCCCTGTCCCCTCCGAGGCTGCAGAAGGGCATGGATCAGGCTGCACTGATGGAAATGCTGAGTCTGCATTCATAGCAATGCGGGTGCTGCATTCATGGTAATGGGGGTGCTGCATTCATGGCAATGGGGGTGCTGCATTCATGGCAATGGGGGTGCTGCATTCATGGCAATACGGGCAATGCGGGTGCTGCGTTCATAGCAATGCGGTTGCTGCATTCATGGCAATGGGGGTGCTTCATTCATGGCAATGCAGGTGCTGCATTCATGGCAATGGGGGTGCTGCATTCATAGCAATGCGAGTGCTGCATTCATGGCAATGGGGGTGCTGCATTCATGGCAATGGGGGTGCTTCATTCATGGCAATGCGGGTGCTGCATTCATGGCAATGGGGGTGCTGCATTCATAGCAATGCGAGTGCTGCATTCATGGCAATGGGGGTGCTGCATTCATGGCAATGGGGGTGCTGCACTGATGGGTAGTGACCCTTATCTTGCTTAATACATAAAAACAACGCAATTGCATAAAGGAAGACTCATACTTACAGTCTTTTAAGGTACAGCACAATGGTGTGGTTCCCAACATGTTTTGCCCTATAATGGGGCTTCCTCAGGGCATGCTGTCCAGTAAATATTGGAGCCTTCCCAGAGTGTATTGCAATAGATAATGGCTTGGAGGTCAAGTAGACACCATGAGACAGGGTATCGGATTGCAGGCAATCATAGGAGGTATGAAAGGATCAAAGAGTCTAATTTGTTGAGAAGAGATATATAAGGGGGGTGAAGAGCTTACGGCACTAGGAGACCCGCAGAAATGCTGGCAATCCAGGATATATCATCAGAGAGCAAGGCACTGGCTCCCCCCTGCTACTAACCTGATAGAAATCACAACATAGAGGGATTAGACAGGGACCTGACTCAGCAAAAAAACCAAATCCCTGTCCAGTGTGGAAAATTGTACAAAGGAGAACTCCACAATGTTAAGAAAAATGAATATACAATGTACAATTGCTAATTAAGCCAACTAGTAATTTAAAGATACTAAAAGTTACTGATCTACGTCAACCTGCAGCTCCTGAAGTTTAATAAAGCAGTCCAAAAATAATTCAATACAAAAGGATTTTAGTTTACTTTGTAAGAATCCTCTAAACAGTTAACTACTGCTAAAGGGTTGCTGACACTGCAGCTCCTCACACCAGAGCACTGAGACTTCTCCAGGGGACTAATGAGCCAAACCCCACCATACCCATTTGCTGGGAAGGGCTTTTTCTGACACTTATGTACCCCCCTCCCCCTCTGTTTTATGTGGAGATAGCCGGGGAATGCCCAGAGGCTCTGTATTTTAAGTCTTTTTTTCACAAAACGAATAAAAAGAAGTTTAAAAAAATAAAATAGTATTTTTTTTTTTTTGCTCAAAAATGTACTTATAACCCCCAAACATTATACTTTTTTTTTTTTTTTTTTAAACGAAGAAGCTAAAATCTCTACTCTGGCCTCCAATGCAGCCCATCAGATACAGATTAAACTCTATATCAGCGGTTCTCAATTATGGCCCCCCAGTTGTTCAGGAACTACAATTCCCATCATGCCTAGTCATGTCTGAATGTCAGCGTTT
Organism: Aquarana catesbeiana; assembly: GCF_042186555.1. Taxonomy (NCBI): domain Eukaryota; kingdom Metazoa; phylum Chordata; class Amphibia; order Anura; family Ranidae; genus Aquarana; species Aquarana catesbeiana. Next base: position 11,506,335 of record NC_133330.1, read on the forward strand.
TACAATGCCTCATGGGAGTTGTAGTTTGGCAACAGCTGGAGGGCCGTAGTTTGAAGTTCCCTGCTCTGTATACTCCAGGAATAGGATATACTGTATTTATTTGTATGCAAGACTGACATCTTGTGGTTGTAAGCAGCTATTACAGAACACAGTAAATCTGTACTTTGCTCATGCAGGACAAAGAAAATGGTTCAGTTCCAGCAGTGCCATGTATACCTGTTATCAGGGCTGCTGTTAGAAATCATGGGGCCCCATACAACTTACCTGACATAACCCCCTTCCCCCCGTCCGAAGTGAGGACACAGATTTCTCAGTCCCTTTCTCTGTAGCCTCAACTATACAGATGAATTAATATAGGAAGCGCTCCAAGGCTTCCTGCTCATTCACAAACTCAAGCATAGTAAACAGTTGATTATGCTTCAGTGATGAATAGACATAGGAGTGATTGGTACTGATCGCTCACAGTGTTCATTTAGGAAAGGAAGGGGCCAGTAAATGACATGTTTACTGGCCCCTTCCCCCGCTCTCCATATTGAAACATCCCCCTGTGTGCCCACAGCAGCTTCTGACGGGAGAGAAAGGGAGGGCAGCCGAGGAGCAAGGGGCAGATGGGGGGGGGGGGGCAGACAGCAGAAGGAAAGGGGGCACATGTGCTAGAACCACTCCCCTGCAGTGCAGCCAGAGGGGGAAAGAAGAGGAGAAGCCGGGGGCGGCAACGCAGCAGGGGGAGGTGGAAGAGGATCGGTGTCTACAATAAGACAGTACAGCTGGCCCTCCTCCTCAGCGGGTACTACATGGGCCCCCCATTTGAAACGGATGGGGCCCAGGCCCTATACAGGGGGGCTAGCTGTGCTGCCTAATCAGTGGCCCTGTCTGTTATATGTGTGTCAGAAGTAGTAATGATACATGTGTACTTGTTATATGTGTATCAGAAGTAATAATAATACATGTGTACTTATTATATGTGTGTCAGAAGAAATAATGATACATTGTAACCAATTTGTATTTATTAGATCACATTCTGACATCATAAAATAAAAATATCACATTGCCACGCTTTGCTTGGATTGCACATGCTGTATGTCCCGATAAAGCTGATGTCCAGGCAGTTTTTTTTTTACTAGAAATGATACGTAGGGTTAAAATTTGTGATTGAATTTCTTTCTGCTTATTTAAGGTTTTAGAAAAAAAATCACAAAGATATTTACTTTTAAAGCCTGGATTAATGTCAGCCTAACCTGACCACAGTGAGGGCAGCCGACTGAATCTGAACACTTCCTGTGGTCGGGCAATGCTGACATTTTTAAACCATATTTTAGCCTTAAAACTAAAAAAAAAAAATGCCTACAGCTATGGTCATATCACTTTCTGTAATGAAGTATGTTTCTTATGTATGTTGTGAAGGCAGCTGGATCCTGAAGAAATATTCTGTTCAGGGATGCCCCGTCATCTTCCTCTTTCTAAACTTCTGGATCCAGGAGATATCTTCTGTTCAGGGATGCCCCGTCATCTTCCTATTTCTAAATGTCTGGATCTCAGAGATATCCTCTATTTAGGGATGCCCCGTCATCTTCCTATTTCTAAATGTCTGAATCTCAGAGATATCTTCTATTTAGGGATGCCCCGTCATCTTCCTATTTCTAAATGTCTGAATCTCAGAGATATCTTCTATTTAGGGATGCCCCGTCATCTTCCTATTTCTAAACCTCTGGAGATATCTTCTGTTCAGGGATGCCCCGTCATCTTCCTCTTTCTAAACTTCTGGATCCAGGAGATATCTTCTGTTCAGGGATGCCCAGTCATCTTCCTATTTCTAAACTTCTGGAGATATCTCCTGTTCAGCGATGCCCCATCAACTTTCTCTTTCTAAATGTCTGGATCTCAGAGAAATCTTCTGTTTAGGGATGCCCCGTCATCTTCCTGTTTCTAAATTTCTGGTTCCTGGAGATATCTTCTATTCAGGGATGCCCGTCATCTTCCTCTCTCTAAACTTCTGGATCCTGGAGAAATCTTCTGTTCTGGGATGCCCCGTCAACGTCCTCTTTCTAAACTTCTGGATCTCAGAGAAATCTTCTGTTCAGGGATGCCCCGTCATCTTCCTCTTTCTAAACTTCTGGATCTTTGGGAAATCTTCACTGCAGGGATGCTCCGTCATCTTCCTGGCTTTGTACTTCTAGATCTGCAATGGTAAAATTTTTTAGATCATCGGGCAAGAACAGCAGTACAGAACTCATGTCAGGGCTGACATGAGTAGTGATGCTGTTATCACTACTCCTTTCAGCCTTGTAGCAGAAGGAAAGTCCCCCATCCCTACAGTAAACCATTGCGCCCAGGGCAGCCGTCCCTACTGCCCACCCCTTGTCCCAGCCCTGGCTGGAATACCCAAAGCTGTTAACCATTGCAGCGCCAGAAGCTCAGAAGACAGGAAGATGACGGGGCATCCCTGCAGTGACAATTTCTCCAGGATCCAACTGCCTGCTCAGCATGCATAAGAGACATACTCCATTTCAGGTAAGTGATATAGCTGTAGGGATATGTTTTTAAGTAAGGTTCAAATTAAATTTAGGCTTTTTAAACTGTGATCCTTCCACAAACCATTTTTAAGCCCTGAAGAAGTGGGGCCTATTCCACGAAACGCATTCTTGTGTAATAAATATCGCAAATGTATTTCCAAGTGAGATGACCATTGTCACCAGACGCACCTAACCACATATGCAAGATTTGGTTAGTCTTCTGATTCCTCCAATGTGATCCCAGAGGCTAGGACCAGAACCAGCTCCACCCACACCATACTTTCATCTCAGGCTTACCTCCTTCAAAAAGAACGCATTTCTTGGGATTTACACCAGAACCAGTCCTCATTCTCATTGGTCCAGAGCTACAGATATTACAATAGTGGTAATATAGAAGAAGCCATTAAAAAAAAAGAGGAACGTTCTATGATACATCCCAATTATTTCCAAAATCTTTTTACCTACATAATTAAACAAAAAAAAAAAAAAAATCAGTGTCCGTGGATTCCAGTGTTGGATTGTCTGGAGTTTGTATAATTGAACCCCCAGTAGATATTTCTCCTAATGTCTGTGCAGATGTACATCAGCTGAAGTAAACCGTCTCTGTTAATGTAGGTCCATCAAAATCATTACATGTGACGTCATCGCGTTACACGGAGAGACGATACTTCTCCATGTCAGATCCTATCAAGCACTTCTAACTATTGCAGCTTATACCTTCTTGACATGATATGGAAACAGATTGCCCGGCTTCTTCTGAGCTGGACATCAGTCTTGGGTCACCATAGGCAGAGGCTAGTTAGTCTTGCAAGACGTTTTTGGGTTGGGGAGAGAAACTAAACACCGAAGATTAATCATATAAACACAAAAAGAACAGTCCAAGCATTAGCATCCCCAAGGGGTAGTGAACCCCCGACCTCAGCGCTATAAGGATAAAGTGCTCTCTGTTATCTGCTGTACTCTGCCAAGACTTACCGGCAACGTACAATGATTTATCCTATTTACATCTGATAACAATGAAACATTTGCCTGCCACCCATATAGTAGAAGGGTCCCCATATATGCCAAATATAGTGTAGAGGTCTCCATACATCTCACATATAGAGAAGGGGTCCCCATGCATGTCAAATATAGTAGAGGGATCCCCAAAGATGTTAAATATAGTGTAGAAGCCCCCATATATCTAACATATAGTGGAGGGGCCTCCATATATCTCACATATAGAGGATTGAGTCCCTAAATATGTCAAATATAGAAGAGGGATACCCAGGGCTGGACTGGGACAAAAATTTGGCCCTGGACTTCATCTAGACCGGCCCACTTTAATTTTGCAAATACGCACAAAAACAGTATAAAAAATGTACGCAATTGCGCAAAAAAGTCCCCAGAGAGCCCCCCCTTACATCAGGGTCCCCATATAGCCTTCCCCTCACATCAGGGTCCCCAGAGAGCTCCTCTTACATCCGGGTCCCCAGAGAGCCTCCGCCTTACATCCGTGTCCCCAGAGAGCCTCCCCCTTACATCCGGGTCCCCAGAGAGCCCCCCCCTTACATTCGGGTCACCAGAGAGAGGGCAGGCAGTGAGAGCTGCCTGCCCACTCTCCCATGCTGCCCACCGCACGGCTGCAGAGAGCCCATGGCCTGGTAGTGGGCCAGGACCCTGTGGTTGGGGACTCCTGGTCGGGCTATGGGCCTCAGATTCGGGGATATAGCCCCAAAAGTCCCCCCCCCCTAGCGATGCCACTGGCTGTCAGTGAAACCGGCCCACTGAGCCATCGGTCCACCGGGAAACTCCCGGTAGTGCCGATGGCCAGTACATGCCTAGGGATACCCAATACATCTCACATATAGTGGAGGGGTCCCGATACATCTCACATATAGTGGAGGGGTCCCGATACATCTCACATATAGTGGAGGGGTCCCGATACATCTCACATATAGTGGAGGGGTCCTGATAAATCTCACATATAGTGGAGGGGTTCCCATATATGTCAAATATAGTGGAGAGGGTCCCATACATCTAAAATAAAGTGTATACATCTCACACATAGTGGAGGGGTCCCCATATATGTTGATTATAGTAGAAGGGTCTCCAGCTGTTTCACATACAGTAGAGGGGTCCGCATGTATCTCACATATAGCCGATAACAATGAAACATTTGCCTGCCACCCATATAGTGATGGGGTCCCCATATGTGTCAAATATAATGTAGAGGTCTCCATACATCTCACATATAGTGGAGGGGTCCCCATGCAAGTCAACTATAGTAGAGGGGTCCCCATATATGTCAAATATAGTTAAGAACCCCCCATATATCAATCATATAGTGTAAAGGTCTCCATACATCCCACATATAGAGGAGGGGTCCCCATATATGTCAAATATAGTGTAGAGGCCCCCATACATCTAAAGTATAGTGGTAGGGTCTCTCTCCATACATCTCACATATAGCAGAAGGGCCCCCATGGATGTCAAATATAGTGTAGAGGTCTCCATACATCTAACATATAGTGGAGGGGTCCCAAGGTATCTCACATATATGGGGACCCCTCTACTATATGTGAGATGCCTGGGAACCCCTCCACTACATGTGAGATATATTGAGACCCTTCTACTATAATCAACATATATGGGGACCCCACCATTATATGTGAGATGTATGGGGACCCCACCATTATATGTGAGATGTATGGGGATCTCTACACTTTATTTGACATATGAGGACCCATACACTATACTTGACATCCATGGGGACCCCTCTGCTAAATGTGAGATGTATGGAGAGAGACCCTACCACTATATTTTAGATGTATGGGGACCTCTCTACTATATTTGACATATATAGGAACCGCTCCAACAAACGTGAGATGTTGAAAGAGATGATGAAAGTGGAGTGGTCCGCACGTATCTCACATATAGCTGAGGGGCCCCTGTATATGTCAAATATATTGGAGGGGTTTCTACGCATCTCACATATAGTGGAGGGGTTCCAATATGTGTTAAATATAGTAGAGGGGTCTCCTTATATCTCACATATAGTGGAGAGGTCCATATATATATATATATATATATATATATATATATATATATATATATATATATATATAGTGGTAGGGTGCCCATGTATGTCAAATATAGTGGAGGGGTCCCCATACATCTCAGGGGCCCCCACATTTCTCACCTATAATGAAGTGGCCCCCACATATATCACAGCTCCTAACAGTGTAAAACTAACGTGCCCAAGCATTGCCCGTCACCCTCCATACTTATGTGTCAGTCACCATTACTAGAAGAGAAGAAGAGAAGTACCATTACTAAAACTCAAAACCATATTATTGCCAGGAGCAGTCCGGCTCATTATGTTGATGTGCCCATAAACACCGTGACCCCCCCTCTGTGTTTGGTTAATGGACAGTGGCCCAAAAACCACAATTTTGGGTTGGCGGCCCCCGTCGGGGTCTCTCACACACGTGCAGCCTTGGCCGTCTTTCTCGGAGGAGCCAATCAGCCCTTTCCTTATATCTAATAGTAAGAAAATCACAATCATCTCCCCGCCACCGAACACCCAGTGCAGCAATTCTCCGCACTCCCTCCAGTCACAAGCGTTGTGCAGATCGCACTCCTCCTGTCAGGGTGACGCCCCCCCCCCCTGCGGAGCGAGGTTAAAGTTTGCTGAGAAAAATTAGCAGGGAGGAGTGAAATTCTTCCGGTCTGTCCATATAACAGGCATGCCCCGCCCCCTTCAGCGGGCTGAGGGTGTGGTTGGGTAGGTTCTGCAGGCTCTCCAGGGATTGGCTGCCCAGATTGGTGTCCAGCGTGCCATAGACGATGAGGGTGGGAACCTGAGTGGGATACAGAGGGAAATATTTAGTTATTATTGTTTATAATATATGTAACGTACGCTGTAAATAACAGGTGTATTCACTACTAAACAGAAGAACACGTGAACAAACCAGCTAATCAATGAAAGAGCGACTAAAGGTTTGAACCAATGTAGCGCGCATTTGTGAAGGCTGAGCAAATATTTCCCATATATTCTGTAATAAGTTAAAGCCTATGATCCTCAGTGCCATCTAGTGGCCAAAATGCAGTATAGTTTTCTGAAATACCTCAATGAGAAAATATACTGCATTTTGGCCACTAGATGGAGCTGATGATATAAGAATTAAATCTAGTGCAGAAAATTTGTGGAAAGTTCCTCCCCACACCTGCTGTGCCCATTATAAGAGGTTCCCAACACTCCTGATGGGATAATTCTTTATTACTGCTGTGTCCCCGGGTTAAGCTGGAGTGTCCCTAGTATAAATTTAGTATTTGCAGCTAAGCTGTAGCCAGCCTGAGCTTTCTTTATGTTATCTGGGATATGTTTGGATTCTCCTAAGCCCAATGGTATTGATTGCTTTTGCCTGCTTCTAAAGCTGACTGGTCACCCCCAAGATAAGCCCAAAAAAGGGGTGCCTCCCTCAGCAGAACCCAAGGTTCCAACTCTTCTATATAGACCGGTGGTCTCCAAACTGCAGCCCTTTGCTTCCTTTTATCCCACCCTTGGGGCATTATTCCCCCTGACAACTGAGCACTATTCTTTCTACTAACACCAATGATGGGGCTCTATTCCTCCCACTGACACCAATTATGGGGCACTCTTCCTCCCCCATCATTGGTGACAGTGGGAGGCATAGAGCCCCATCATTGGTGACAGTGGGAGGAATAGAGCCCCATCATTGGTGACAGTGGGAGGAATAGAGCCCCATCATTGGTGACAGTGGGAGGAATAGAGCCCCATCATTGGTGACAGTGGGAGGAATAGAGCCCCATCATTGGTGACAGTGGGAGGAATAGAGCCCCATCATTGGTGACAGTGGGAGGAATAGAGCCCCATCATTGGTGACAGTGGGAGGAATAGTTTCCCATCATTGGTGTCAGTGGGAGGAATAGTGCCCCATCATTGGTGTCAGTGGGAGGAATAGTTTCCCATCATTGGTGTCAGTGGGAGGAATAGTGCCCCCTCATTGGTGTCAGTGGGAGGAATAGTGCCCCCTCATTGGTGTCAGTGGGAGGAATAGTGCCCCATCATTGGTGTCAGTGGGAGGAATAGTGCCCCATCATTGGTGTCAGTGGGAGGAATAGTGTCCCACCATTGGTGTCAGTGAGAGGAATAGTGCCCCATCATTGGTGTCAATGGAAGGAACTATGCCCCCTTGCTGACAGTGTGGGGATTAATGCCCCAAGGGCCAGACAAAAGCAAGCAAAGGGTTACATCTGGCCCCTGGGCCACAGTTTGGAGACCCCTGTTATAGATAATGTAACAGAAGGAATCAGAACTCTTATAATGATGGGAGTTTTGGGAATTATGACGGGGAGATCTTACTAATAAAGTACCCAAGAAGTTTCCCCAAGAAGCTGGGGCTGACTCAGCCCACCAGACTCCACCTATAATATCATTGATGGACTGACCCTTTAAATCTGCTTTATATCTGACCCCCAGACTTATAATCTGTAGCTCAGGGCTGGGTCCACCCTCCGCCCCGCATGCACTTACCTGGATCTGTTGGTATTGCTGCGGCTTGAAACTTTTGGTCCCGGCGGGGGCGATGGGGACGAATCCTCGGAGGCGGTCCGGGTGCTGCAGGAGGAGGGGTAAGGAGAACAGACCACTCATGGAGGGACTGATGAGGACCGGCTGGCGGGCCCCCAGGGACTCAATGATGTGCAGCAGATAATCGGTGCGTCCTTTCTCCGATGACATTGGCTGAGCCTGCAGTGATTGGCCGTATCCTGGAATGAGACGCGCACAGTGCTCGTCAGATCTCAGACACTCTCCGGGGGAAAGATTTCATAAAACATACAAAAAGCTGAATTCTGAGATTGTCTGCAAACCGGATTCCAAGAAAGTCTTCTGAGGTCCTTTTATATTGATCCATTGCGGTGTGTGACTACATATGACTGATGTGCATTACTATGATAACATGTAAATAAACGCACTTGTATGACAGGCTGACAACGTTGCTGCTAATTGTAAGGTAGTGGCTTCGCTTCCTGTAAACAGGAAGTGCCATTACTGGCAGGATCTACAGGTAAGAACATTTGCAACAGATTCACAAACAAAAAGAGATACAAAGTAACATTGTTTATAAACATTATTCAGACAGGAGAGAGAGAGTAACATTGTATCTCCTGTCTGATTATTGTTTATAAACAATGTTACTTTGTTTATAAACAATATTCAGACAGGAGATACAGAGTAACGTGGTTTATAAACATTATTTAGACAGAGTAACATTGAGTAACATACAGAGTAACATTGTTTATACACATTGTTCAGGGGAGAAAGAGGCATACAAACAACATTGTTTATAAACATTGTTCAGACAGGCGATAGAGTAACATTGTTTATAAACATTGTTCAGATGCAGTGGCGCAGCATGGAAGGGGGGAGGCATTCGGTGCGGTTGCCCTGGGCACAACATTTAGAGGGGTGCAGACAGGGCCAGCTACACCAGCAGGTAAACTAAAATCTCCACGCTGTGCCCGGTGGGGGGGGGGGGGGGTGGGCGCAGTGCGGGGGTTTTAGTTTACCTTCTATTTAGCTGCAGTCACTGAGAAATCAGGGAGAACGGATCCAAACATGCAGAGGAGGGCGGATCCTGATCCCGAGTGTGCAGGGAATGAGCGCCATGCTGTGCGGGGGGGGGGGGGTCGGGGGTGCCAGTGGTAGAGGGGGGGTCAGGGTGGAGGAGGCCCCCCCGCTGGTTGCTGAAGCTGCCACCATCACCAGAAATCCTGCTGGAGATATTCTCCTGTCTGTGTGGGACAAAACTAACCCTCCTGTCCCTGGAGCTGCAGGAACGTGGGGGGATTGTGTGTGATAGGAGAGGATGGGGGGGGTGTGATCAGAGTGGGGGGATGGTGGGGGGGATCTGGGGGTGTGATCAGAGTGGGGGGATGGTGGGGGGGTGTGATCAGAGTGGGGGGATGGTGGGGGGGTGATCAGAGTGGGGGGATGGTGGGGGGGTGTGATCAGAGTGGGGGGATGGTGGGGGGGTGATCAGAGTGGGGGGATGGTGGGGGGGTGTGATCAGAGTGGGGGGATGGTGGGGGGGTGTGATCAGAGTGGGGGGATGGTGGGGGGGGGTGATCAGAGTGGGGGGATGGTGGGGGGGTGATCAGAGTGGGGGGATGGTGGGGGGGTGTGATCAGAGTGGGGGGATGGTGGGGGGTGTGATCAGAGTGGGGGGATGGTGGGGGGTGTGATCAGAGTGGGGGGATGGTGGGGGGGGTGTGATCAGAGTGGGGGGATGGTGGGGGGGTGATCAGAGTGGGGGGATGGTGGGGGGGTGTGATCAGAGTGGGGGGATGGTGGGGGGGTGATCAGAGTGGGGGGATGGTGGGGGTGTGTGATCAGAGTGGGGGGATGGTGGGGGGTGTGATCAGAGTGGGGGGATGGTGGGGGGGTGATCAGAGTGGGGGGATGGTGGGGGGTGTGATCAGAGTGGGGGGATGGTGGGGGGGGGTGATCAGGGTGGGGGATGGTGGGGGGGAAGGGGGTGTGATCAGAGTGGGGGGATGGTGGGGGGGTGTGATCAGAGTGGGGGGATGGTGGGGGGGTGATCAGAGTGAGGGGATGGTGGGGGGAAGTGATCAGAGTGGGGGGATGGTGGGGGGGGTGATCAGAGTGGGGGGATGGTGGGGGGGATCTGGGGGTGTGATCAGAGTGGGGGGATGGTGGGGGGGGAGTGATCAGAGTGGGGGGATGGTGGGGGGGATCTGGGGGGGTGATCAGAGTGGGGGGATGGTGGGGGGGGAGTGATCAGAGTGGGGGGATGGTGGAGGGGATCTGGGGGTGTGATCAGAGTGGGGGGATGGTGGGGGGGAAGGGGGTGTGATCAGAGTGGGGGGATGGTGGGGGGGTGTGATCAGAGTGGGGGGATGGTGGGGGATCTGGGGGTGTGATCAGAGTGGGGGGGGATCTGGGGGTGTGATCAGAGTTGGGTGGGATCTGGGGGTGTGATCAGAATTGGGGGGATCTGGGGGTGTGATCAGAGTGGGGGGGATGGTGGGGGGGAAGGGGGTGTGTTCAGAGTGGGGGGGGATCTGGGGGTGTGATCAGAGTGGGGGGGATAGTGGGGGGGTCTGGGGGTGTGATCAGAGTGGAGTGATGGTGGGGGGGTGTGATCAGAGTGGGGGGATGGTGGGGGGGGGTGTGATCAGAGTGGGGGGATGGTGGGGGGGGTGTGATCAGAGTGGGGGGATGGTGGGGGTGTGTGATCAGAGTGGGGGGATGGTGGGGGGAAGGGGGTGTGTTCAGAGTGGGGGGTTTCTGGGGGGGGTATGTAAAAGTTCATGGGTTGGGGGGCACAAATGATTTGCTTTGCCCCGAGTGCTGACAACCCGCGCTATGCCATTGTTCAGATGGGAGATACAAAGTAACATTGTTTATAAACATTGCACACCTTTTTAGTCAGGTTCGGGAGGAGATAATTTCAGCCTATAGGAATTACAATTACCTGGCAAGTCGACGGCCACCGCCCGATATCCGTGTTCTGATAGGATCTGCAGCGTCCCCAGATTCTCCCAGGTCTGTGAGGTGAAGGATTGGCCGTGTAACAGAAGGACGGTGAACCTGGGACCCCGGAGACAGGAAATGTTCATTATACACACCGGAGACACCGGAGAGACAGAGTGCAGTACAGAGGAACTCCCCAAATGATGAGGGTGTTCTATATTATTCAGGCACTTCCTGTTATCGGGTGACAACACTTCCTCCCTGACCCCCAATTGTCTCTTGTGTTGTCACCCTGTCCTGTGCGCCCCCTGGTGGGGACTACATGATCTGCCTGCTGTACATAGAGAAGCACAGAGACCCAGTGATGACATCACTAGTCTAAAACAAAGTATGTGATAAAATGAAGTTTTTGTTTGTACATTTCATTGGCTGTGGAGGAGAATACAGATGAACGCTCCCCCCCCCCCCCCCCCAGCACATTTTTCTCGTGCGTCTGATTGCGATTTTTGGACCTCGCAGGATTTTCTATTAATTCATTTTTCTATATTTAGATTCTCTGCAGACGTGTCATCATCAGCGCCCGGAGGAGGAGGGGTTGGGGGAGGGGCGCTCATTATTTTTTGCAGCCTTTATAATTACATATATAATAATTATAATAATGTTCCGATCCGCCATGGCGGGGTCGGAACAAAACAATCGGGTGATTACATTTCTAATAATCCGAATCAACGGGTCTGTAAGTTGTTTAAAATTTACACCTAAAGGGTTAAAAATGATGTTCCCGGGGGGCGGAGCACCAAAGGCAGCCAACAGGGTTTCACCTTACTGAGGACAGCTGAGTGGTAAGAACATCCGCCTGGCAGTGAAAGGGTTAAAGAGCGAGGGGTACGGGGTGATATCTCCCCGGAATATCGCTGCTTTGGAGGACTTTGTAACATGATCTGCCGAGTAACCTGCAGTGGAAAATCTGCAAGTTTTGTCTTTTCCCATTTAAAAATTCCAGGTCCGGGGCTCTGCAAACAGAAATTTAACTACCGGAGGAAATTTAAAGCAGAAATGAAGCCAAATTGTTTTTATTTTGAATAGAGTGAAGGGTTAGGACCCCTATTTTGTTGGCCTAGTGGGGAGATTTCCCTTCACTTCCTGTTTCAAAGCCAAAAGAGGAAGTGAGAGGAAATCCGTGAATCCAAGTCTAGTGTCCCCATTGGGGAGATTTCCCACCATTTCCTGTGTCAAAGCCAAAAGAGGAAGCGAGAGGAAACCCAGGAATCCAAGAACTTGTGTCCCCATTGAGGAGATTTCCCTTCATTTCCTGTCTCAAAGCCAAAAGAGGAAGTGAGAGGAAATCCGGGAATCCCAGAACTAGTGTCCCCATCGGGGAGATTTCCCTGAACTTCCTGTCTCAAAGCGTAAAGAGGAAGTGAGAGGAAATCTTGGAATTCAAAAACTTGTGTCCCCATTGGGGAGATTTCCCACCATTTCCTGTGTCAAAGCCAAAAGAGGAAATGAGAGGAGATCCGGGAATCCAAGAACTAGTGTCCCCATTGGGGAAGATTTCCCTTCACTTCCTTTCTCAAAGCCAAAAGAGGAAGTGAGAGGAAATCCGGGAATCCAAGAACTAGTGTCCCCATTGGGGAAGATTTCCCTTCACTTCCTGTCTCAAAGCCAAAAGAGGAAGGGAGAGGAAATCTGAGAATCCAAGAACTAGTGTCCCCAGTGGGGAGATTTCCCTTCATTTCCGGTCTCAAAGCCAATAGAAGAAGTGAGAGGAAATCTGGGAATTCAAGAAGTTCTGTGCCCATTGGGGAGATTTCCCTTCACTTCCTGTCCCATTGCCAATAGGGTACACATAACACATTGTAATATTCACAGTTGGAAATGAATTTACATCTTGGCTGCATTCCTGTTTTGCAAACGCACGCAAAAGCACGCCCCATTTTTTTTCCCGCCTTACACATAGGGCAGCCCATTGATTTCAACGGATCGCCTTACGCCCGGCAAAGTAGCTCCTGTACCTATGTCCGTTTTATTTCTTAACCGCACATTTTGCCCTTTTTTTTTGTTGCCGCATTTGGGGACCCCATTAAAAATGAATGGCAACGCAGCCCAATGACTTCAATGAGCTGCCGCACAAAACGCGCCGTAATATTCGCGGATCGCGGTTGGAAAAAAAAAATTTACACTCGGGCCGCGTTCACGTTTTGCGCTTTGCAGATGCGCACAAAAAAAAAAAAAAAAAAAAAAAAAAAAAAACGCACGCCATTCGCATAGGGCACTCTGTTGATTTCAGAGGGATGCCTTACATGCGGTAAAGTAGCTCATGTACCTTTGTGCGTCTTATTTTTTTTTTTTTAACCACGCGCTTTGCCATTTTTTTTTTTTTCAATCAACTAATATGCGTCTTTTTTGCCGCATTTGGGGGCGTCAATAACAAGGAGTGCCAAAGAATCTCGTGAACCTTTTGTGCGTCACACAAAGTGTGCTATAATATTCGCGGTTGGAGAAAAAAAAAAAAATAATGACACTCGGGCCGCGTTCGCGTTTTGCGCTTTGCAAACGCGCGCAAAAAACGCACGCCCTACGCATAGGGCATCCTATTGATTTCAAAGCGGCAAAGTAGCTCATGCCTTTGTCGAGCTTTACGCATTTATTTTTTCACCGCACCTTTTGCCGTGGTTTTTTTTTTTTTTTTTTTTTGTTCGCGCGACAAACATGTGGCGCTTTTCTTTTGTTTTTGCCGCATTTGGTTCGCCATTAAACACGAGTGGCAACGCAGCCCAATGATGTCAATGGGCTGCCTTACGCGTGGCAAAGAATCTCGTGTACCTCTGTGCGTTTTTTTAACCGCACGTTTTCACGTTTTTTTTTTTTTTTTTTCAAGCGACAAACACGCGCGTTTTCTTTTTTTTGCCGCATCTGGGACGCCATTAACAAGGAGTGTCAATGATTTCAATGGGCTGCCTTACGTGCGGCAAAGAACCTCATACGCTTTTTTAACCGCGCTTCCCCCTCCCAAGCGACAAATGTGCGTCTTTTTTTTTTTTTTTTTGGGACGCCGTTACCAAGGAGTGGCAACGCAAGGAATCTTTCACTCATTTCCTAACTGTGTGCGAAATGGAACAATTTTAAGCGCAGTCGCGCTAAAGTGTGACCGCAGCCTCAGCGGTGAAAGGTGGCGTCGGGGGGGGGGGGCCGCACAGGACACCGGTGGCGTTGGGCGTTTCTGGTCGATCGGTGGGGCTCTCAAGTTTGTAGGGTCTATAAATTACCAGAATGTGCCCCGTCACCCCCACGAGGTGTAACATATGGACAGTGCCGGGACAAGGCCAATCAGGGCAAAAATGCCAAATTGCCCCCCTATTCTCTCAGGGTTGGGTCCGGGGGGGCGCCCACATCTCTACAATAAACCACTGTGCCCAGGGCAGCCTCCCCTCCTGCCCACCCCCCCCCCCCCCTCTTGTCCTGGCCCAGCATATGGTGGGGGGGTGTCCTTCTCACCTCTCAGGTGGGCCGCCCTCCAGGGCGCTCCGCGGCACGGCCTCCCGGTAGAAGGTGGGCCAGTCCCCGGAGAGGGTGGCGGTCCGGACGGTGACGTTCATGCTGTCCTGCGTCTCGGAGCGCGGACTCTCCACTTTGGGCTCCTCCAGGTCCGGCTTGGCGACGGGGAGAAGGAGGTAGAGGAGGACGGAGATGGACAAAACCAGAAGAAGGACGGCCACCTTGTTCCGACCCAATCCCATCCTTCCGGGGGGTGGGGGGCGCAGACTGCGATTCCTTCTCACGAAATCCCCCCTCCCTCCAAAAAAAATCGCACGGCGAGACGTCTGCTGCTGTCTTATGTGATGGCTGATCCCAGCTGCAGTCTGCCTCCGCCCCTCCCCCACCCCTCCTCCGTCATCTGCCAACGTCTCTTCCCCCTCCCCCTCCTCCCTTCTACAGATCCTCAATGGCCGCTTCCATCGCAGCCCAACCACACAGGCGGCTCGCAGAGTCCCTTTAAATCATTAAATTCTTCATTTGTAGCAACTGTGGGAGGAAAACGGAATCCTGAGGCTCCGCCCTCCGTTCCCCCGAGCGACTTTGATTCCGGCTTTTTGGTGCCATTTTTTTATCTAATTTTACGTTCTCTTTCAATCTGTTTGTTGAAGTTTTATAAACGTACAAAGAAAACGATAACAAAACAAACTAAAAAATTAATAAAGAAATAAAGAAACAAAAAAAAGAAACAAACAAAAAAAGAAAGAAAGAAAGAAACAAAAAAAAAAAAAAAAGAAACATCACGTACAAATTTAACTTTACAGTCTATGGATCAAAGTTGCCTCGAAAAGTCGCACCAAAGAAGCGCAGGCGCCTTTTCAAAAAGCCGCTGAGACTTTAAGTGCGCACCGATTTGGACGGGTTGCATTGAAAAGACTGGGGGGTGCGACTTGTCGCGCAACAGATTTTTTTTGGCCATCTGTGTCCCCATTGAGAAGAGTTCCCTTCACTTCCTGTCTCAAAGCCAAAAGAGGAAGTGAGAGGAAATCTGGGAATCCCAGAACTCCAGAACTAGTGTCCCCATTGGGAAGTGAAGGGAAATCTCCCCAATGGGGACACAAGTTCTTGGATTCCTGGATTTTCTCTCATTTCCTCCTTTGGCTTTGAGACAGGAAGTGAAGGGAAATTTCCTCCAATGGGGACAGAAATTCTTGGATTCCCGAATTTTCTCTCATTTCCTCTTTTGGCTTTGAGACAGGAAGTAAGGGAAATCTCCCCAATGAGGAAACTAGTTTTGGAGTTCTTGGATTCCCAGATTTCCTCTCACTTCCTCTTTTGGCTTTGAGACAGGAAGTGAAAGGAAATCCCCCCCAATGGGGACACTAGTTCTTGGATTCCTGGATTTCCTCTCACTTCCTCTTTTGGCTTTGAGACAGGAAGTGAAGGGAAATCTTCTCAGTGGGCCAAAAAAAAAAACTAATAGGGGTTCTAATCTGGGAATCCCAGAACTCCAGAACTAGTGTCCCCATTGGGAAGTGAAGGGAAATCTCCCCAATGGGGACGCTAGTTTTGGAGTTCTGGGATTCCTAGATTTCCTCTCATTTTCTCTGTTGGCTTTGAGACAGGAAGTGAAGGAACTCTTAATGGTGACACAGATGGCCAAAAAAACCTGTCAAACATCAAAGTCGCACAACAAGTCGCACCCCCAGTCTTTTCAATGGCACCCATTCAAGGGGCTTTGAAAAGGCGCCTGCGCTTCTTTGGTGCGACTTTCGATGTGACTTTGATCCATAGAATGTTTAGATCAAAATTGCACCAAAAGTTGAAATCAAAGTCGCACGGGGAATGGTGAATGGAGCCTCAGGGTTACATTTTCTTTCTGCTATAGTGCGGGTGGGAAGGGGTTAATTAGAGATGACGGAAACCACACCCCATAACACTTAGGTGATTCGGATCGCGATTCCAGAATAGCGGCAAAATGTGAGCGCCATTGTGATGCCATTTAATGGCATCCCAATTGTGGTGCGATTTTGCCACGTGATAAATTGCTGCAAAATCGCAACGTGTGAAGCTTGTCGCACAAAAAGGAGGAGGAGCCTCTCTTAGGTAACAGCGCCGTGTGTTTCGATTGTGCCTCGATTGCAGCTACAACCGCAGCAAAATCGCAACCACGATTGGGGTGCTATTAGCAATCCGAATCCGATCCGAATTGCCTAGGTGGGAAGGCAGCCTAAGACCCCATAAAACACTGAGGCGGTTTTCAGGCGTTTTAGTGGTAGAAAAAGTCTGTAAAGTGCCTGAAATCTGCCCCCATTCTCTGCAATGGGTGACGTCACACTGGGAGGGCGATGGAGCAAGAGTTGTGTAGCTCCGCCCTCTATGGATGAGTCTGCTGCACACAGCGCTCTGCAGTGATGACACAGGACCACCAGGGGGCGCAGCGATGGGACAGACGCAGTAGAAGGCGCAGTGATGACACAGGACCACCAGGGGGCGCAGCGGAGCAGATATAAAGTTTGTACAAAGTTTGGTGCTTCCTGTCTGAACTTTGGACTTGTGCTGATTGGACGGCTGCAGAGACAGGTAAGTTCCCTCCTCACCTGTCATTAATTATCAATCCTAATGACGGGGAAGACCTAAACATCTATTCTACATACAGGGAGAGAGCAGACTGGGGGAGGGGGGCAGTGGCTGGTGCAGAGCATTGCACCATGTACAACATAAGATCTAAGCAGGGTCTGCAGAGCATTGCACCATATACAGGGTAGGATCTGGGCAGTACTGAAGAGCATTGCACCTATACAGAGTAGGGTCTGTGCAGGGTCTGCAGAGCATTGCACCTATACAGGGTAGGGTCTGCAGAGCATTGCACCTATACAGGGTAGGGTCTGCAGAGCATTGCACCATATACAGGGTAGGGTCTGCAGAGCATTGCACCATATACAGGGTAGGATCTGGGCAGTACTGCAGAGCATTGCACCATATACAGGGTAGGGTCTGCAGAGCATTGCACCATATACAGGGTAGGATCTGGGCAGTACTGCAGAGCATTGCACCATATACAGGGTAGGGTCTGCAGAGCATTGCACCATATACAGGGTAGGATCTAGGTAGTGCTGCGGAGCATTGCACCTACACAGAGTAGGGTCTGGGCAGGGTCTGCAGTGAATGGCAGAGCTTTTTCTCCTCTGTGGAACTACAACTCCCAGCATGGATCTGGCAGATCATACAGAAAGCTGACTCCGCCGAGTCTGAGTTGTGTAAGGCATTGTGTATATTGGCAAACACTGCTCAGCCTCATTTCACTTGTGTTCTGGTTGAACTTGATATCTGATTATATATAGAGCCTCCCACTATAATTATTAATAGAGCCGCCCACTCTGATTATATATAGGACCTCCCACTCTGATTATATATAGGACCTCCCACTATGATTATATATGAGACCTCCCGCTCTGAATATATATAGGACCTCCCACTCTGATTATATATAGGACCTCCCACTATGATTATATATGAGACCTCCCGCTCTGAATATATATAGGACCTCCCACTATGATTATATATAGGACCTCCCACTATGATTATCTATGAGACCTCCCACTCTGATTATATATAGGACCTCCCACTCTGATTATATATAGGACCTCCCACTCTGATTATATATGAGACCTCCCACTCTGATTATATATAGGACCTCCCACTCTGATTATATATAGGACCGCCCACTCTGATTATATATAGGACCGCCCACTCTCAGCCTGATTTCTGTATTGCAGAGAATTGTGAGCTGATAATATAAGGACGGATTTTCTCAGTTCTATTAGCTGGATGTAACTCTCTTCCCGGTTGGTTGGGGGGGGGGGTCCTCTCTGCACTGTGTTGTGTATAATATTGGGGGGGGGGGTTGCTGGTTATTCCCGCCCAGTCGGTGTATCCGGATCGATGAGTGCAGCGCAGATCCCTCCCACCACCTCCGAAACTCGATACAAAGGAATCCGGACGGATCGATTTCTCCTTCTTTTCACACTGTAGGAATCCGCCATTGTGTGCAGCGGGGGACGTTCTCCCTGTTCTCTCCTCACCACAATACAGTCCAGCAGGATCATTCGGGGCCCATTCACACCGGCCTGATCCATGCCGCATTTTCCGCACTGCAGCGCACAGCGGGGTGGGGTGGGGAGGGGCTGTATTGCAGTGTACGGCAGGTTGGGAGAGGCTGTACTGCAGCGCACAGCGGGGTGGGGAGAGGCTGTACTGCAGCGCACTGCGGGGTGGGGAGAGGCTGTACTGCAGTGCACGGCGGGGTGGGGAGGGGCTGTACTGCAGCGCACTGCGGGGTGGGGAGAGGCTGTACTGCAGCGCACGGCGGGGTGGGGAGGGGCTGTACTGCAGCGCACTGCGGGGTGGGGAGAGGCTGTACTGCAGCGCACTGCGGGGTGGGGAGAGGCTGTACTGCAGCGCACTGCGGGGTGGGGAGAGGCTGTACTGCAGCGCACTGCGGGGTGGGGAGAGGCTGTACTGCAGCGCACGGCGGGGTGGGGAGGGGCTGTACTGCAGCGCACTGCGGGGTGGGGAGAGGCTGTACTGCAGCGCACTGCGGGGTGGGGAGAGGCTGTACTGCAGCGCACGGCGGGGTGGGGAGGGGCTGTACTGCAGCGCACTGCGGGGTGGGGAGAGGCTGTACTGCAGCGCACTGCGGGGTGGGGAGAGGCTGTACTGCAGCGCACTGCGGGGTGGGGAGAGGCTGTACTGCAGCGCACTGTGGGGTGGGGAGGGGCTGTACTGCAGCGCACTGCGGGGTGGGGAGAGGCTGTACTGCAGCGCACTGCGGGGTGGGGAGAGGCTGTACTGCAGCGCACAGCGGGTGGGGAGAGGCTGTACTGCAGCGCACAGCGGGGTGGGGCTGTACTGCAGCGCACTGCGGGGTGGGGAGAGGCTGTACTGCAGCGCACAGCGGGTGGGGAGAGGCTGTACTGCAGCGCACAGTGGTTAAAAAAAAATGCATCCAATCTACATTGATTAATCCGTCTCAGATCTGTGCAAATCTACCCAGGGATTGCGCACACCGGCGCTGCGAAGGCACAAAACTGACGCAGAGCCGGATTTGCAATTCATCATTTCCATAAATTGCTGAATTTTGGACCTTTCACCCGTCGCCGGCCTCCATTGCTGTTTATGGCGTCGGGTGTGCCAGTTATTGCCCC
Source organism: Aquarana catesbeiana (assembly GCF_042186555.1). Lineage (NCBI taxonomy): Eukaryota > Metazoa > Chordata > Amphibia > Anura > Ranidae > Aquarana > Aquarana catesbeiana. The sequence goes on from NC_133330.1 coordinate 11,526,035, forward strand.
TTCTCCCCTTTCACACACATGAAGTTTTGTTCTGCGGTTGTTATCTGTGTGAGCAGCTGATTGGCCGGCGTGATAAGTTCCCCGCCTCCTCCTGTCCATCCAGATAATAGGAGTTTGGAGCGCTGGGGGAATCGCCCCCATTGGGTTGATCGCAGAGCTGTCACCTCCACAGTGATACACTTCAGAGGGGACCTGCCAGGAGAGATAAGGGGTCTACAATGTTATGTGGGGCCCACAGCTGGGGTCAGCGGTGTAATGGGTACAGATCAAGGACAGCCTAGGGACTCCACTATGTAATGGGGGACTCTGATGTGGATCCTGGGGGGGGGGGGGGGGGGTCTGTAATGTAAGGGGAATCTGATGGGGACCCTGATGTACTAGGGGGACTCTGATGGGAACTGTGATTTAAGGGGGTCTCTGATGGAGACCTTACTGTAAGGGGGTCTCTGATGGTGAGGCATCTGATGTGGACTTTGATACAAGGAGGGCTGTAATGTAAGAGTTATCTGATGGGGACCCTGTTGTAATGGGGCACTGTGATGGGGACTGTGACTTAAGGGGGGGGGGGGGGGGACTCTGATGGGGACACTGATGTAAAGAGAACTCTAATGGGGACCCTGAATTAAGGAGGTATGCTGATGGCGATCCTGATGTAAGGGAGTACTCCGATAGGAACCCTGATGTAAGGGGGGGCCCTGATGAAATGGGGGATCTGACAGGGATCCTAATGTAAGGGGGACCCCGATAGGAACCCTGATGTAAGGTGGGACTCTCATGGGAACCCTGATGTAAAGGGGGGGGGGACACTGATGGGGATCCTGATGATGGGGGGGGGGGACTCTGGGGACCCTGATGTAAGGGGAGACTCTGATGGAGACACTGATGTTAGGGGGGACTCAGATGAAGGGGGGACTCTGATGGGAACAAGGCAGGAGTTGGAGGGAGATTCACAATGGGGGGGGGGGGCTGGGCTCTTCTCAGGGCTGATAATACAAAGTAACACATTTGGGGTCTATTTATAGAAAAAAAATCTCTGCACATTTGATTCCCCCCCTATAAATAGACCCCAAATGTGTTACTTTGTATTATCAGCCCTGACAAACATTCGCCCAGCAGCAATAAAATTGCTACATTTTGTGTAATCTGATTATTTCCTGTGATTGGAAGCGCCACCTGGTGGCCATAATAAGGTGTTTCCTGGGAAGATACTGCATGATGGTCACTAGATGGCGCTCACAAGTGATACGATGTTCATTCTTCCCTCCTGCAGGTGGCAGCAGACATGGCGGAGGTCCAGATACGGGAAGGATCGGTCAGCACATCAGGACAGACCTTGTTTTACCGCGAGGCGGTCCCGCCGCAGCCGCCGAGCTCCCCCAAACCCCCCGTCCTCCTCCTGCATGGAATTCGGTTCTCATCCCAGACATGGCTGGAGCTCGGGACGCTGAACAAGCTGGCCGCCGCCGGACACCGAGCCGTCGCCATCGACCTCCCAGGTGCGTAGAGAATGACTTGCGGCTACATCGATCGGTGTGCGTCCGATCATACAGACATTCTCTGCAACACATCCACATTTCCCGTGTTTTATCCCTTTAAGAGTTCCAGACTTCCTGCAGTGAGCCGACAACGCCTCCTCTGCTGCGCCGAAATCCCAAGCAGTGTTGTCACCGCCCAGTTTTACCCTGCAGGACTACAGAACACCTCCCCCTCTCCTCATCTCCATAACATAAGTGTGGTCCAGCGGGGAAAAACTGGGCTCTCTGTACAGCACTGCAGTATATGTCAGAGCTATATAAATGTATAATAATAATAGTGTGTGACGGGGGGGGGGGCGCATTAGAGTGTAAGCTCCTCTGGTACAGAGACTGGTGTGAATGGCTCAGTGATCTCTGTACAACACTGCGGTATATGTCAGAGCTATATAAATAGCATGTGGGTGTGGGGGGATATTAGAGTGTAAGCTCCTCTGGTACAGAGACTGATGTGACTGGTTTAGTGATACTGTACAGCACTGTGGTATATGCTGGTGCTATATAATGCATAATAATAATAATTGTCTTATTTGATTTCCCCTCTGTGCAGGTTTGGGCCGCTCCAAGGATGCTGTGGCCCCGTGTCCCCTGGCAGAACCGGCCCCGGCTGCCTTCATACAGGAAGTGCTCGACTCCTTGAATTTGGCCCCTGCGGTGATAATAAGCCCCTCCCTCAGCGGCATGTACTCTCTTCCCCTCCTCCTCCACAATCCGCAGAGCGTCGCCGCCTACGTGCCCGTCGCCCCCATCTGCACAGACAAGTTCTCCGCTCAGGACTACGGCCGCGTTCAGGTAAAAAAGAGCACCTGCCACTTTTCGCTATTTTCTCTCCAGGTCAAATCTTCTTCCTAGAGTAGGAAAAATACCACATTATGGCCACTAGATGGAGCTAATGACCATAGCAAATAAATATTTATTTCCTATAATCATCACCCCCTCCTAGTGGCCATAATGTGGTATTCTCCAGATTCACTCTATGAAGAACATTTGACCTGGAGGGAAAATAACAATAAAACTTGACCTGACAACTGAATGATTGTACATGCAGTTTAACAGGACAAGCAGCTTGAAATCTTTTTTTTTTTTTTGTTTAAACGCTACCTCGCTGCGATCTATTGAAAATCTTTGTCTGAGCCAAGCTTTTGTAAAAAAAAAGTTTATATATATATAAATATATATAATTTATTTTTTAATTACATTTTTTTTATTAATTTTTTTTTATGGTAAATGAATACTTTTTTTTTTTTTACTTTTATTTAATTTTAAATGAATTTATTTATTTTTAATTAAAAATAAAATAAATAAAACAAAAAAAGTAAAAAAAAAATATCTATCTATATTTTTTTTTACTTTTTTGTTTTATTTATTTTATTTTTAATTAAAATTAAATAAAAGTAAAAAAAAAAAAAAAAAAGTATTCATTTACCATAAAAAAAAAATTAATAAAAAAAATGTAATTAAAAAATAAATTAACAAAAAATACTAATTAAAAAAAATACGCCTCTTCGTGTCTACTCTATAGTTCTACATTTATATTTCTCTGTTGTACGTTAGGTTCGCACTCTGATCGTTTATGGGGATGGAGATGAGCAGCTGGGGGAGGTCTCACTGCGGAACCTGAAGAACCTGACCAATCACCAGGTGTTTTGCATGAAGGGGGCGGGGCACGCCTGTTACCTAGATGACCCAGACACCTGGCATCGCGGCCTCTTGGAATTCCTCGCAAGCCTGAAATGAAGTTCCGGCAATTCCATTGCGATTGTAGCGCCAGATTGAACGCCATAGACTGCCGGACCAAACACTATAGACCACCGGACCAAACACTATAGACCGCCGGACCAAACACTATAGACCGCCGGACCAAACACTATAGACCGCCGGACCAAACACTATAGACCGCCGGACCAAATATTGCAATAATAAATAAAATGCCCCCCCTCCTCCAATCCTCTCCGCCTCTCTCTCTATATATATTGCAGTAGATCTTAACCATGACTTTCACACATTATAAAGTTGATTGCACACAGACTCATTGAAATAGTTTTTATAGACACAATACAGATCCTATCCTCACATCTATAGTGCAAAGAAATGATAGTGCTTTACAGAGAACGCTTAACTGTCAATATGGTTTCCTGCTCCAAAGAGCTTACAATCTAAAGCCATAAAGCTGAATCCACAAAGCTTTAAAACACAAGGAAAAGTATCTTTAATGTGCAATGTGACGGTTATTTTAAAATCTTATTGGACTGCTGAAAATAACTGTCACTTTTTTGACCTTATCCTGGTGTGTTAGTTTTGTGAACTGAGCCTGGCTGTTGTAAAGTGAACCTGTCATGGCAATGAAATATTAGGTTTGATATAATAAGTCAGCAGCAGCCAGAACTAAATGTCTTCAGGTACTTCTGTTATCTTCACGAGAGCCTTGGAAGCTCCCAAAACCAAGGAAGTCTGATAATGACAACACCCTACAGCCCCTAAATAGAAATTGGGGGGGTTGTGGTGGTCATGGGGACAATGTCAGTAGTTTTAAAGTGGACCTGCACCCTGAATGTCAAGCTGTGCTCCCCTGCCTCTTCCCTCCCCCCTCTCTTGCCAATAGACTTTTTTTTTTTATTATGTACTTTGTGTTTCTCTCTTGTCAAGAAATTATTCCAAACCCTTGCTTAGGTACAAATGTTCTGCAGAGCCACCAAGGACATCAGAGCATGCACCGGGCCATGCGCGCACGAGTGGGGTTTCCCAGGTATGTGCAAAGGACAGCCAACACAAATCTTCCCTGTTTTTCCGCATGCGTGGAAAATCCACAGATGCCTAGGCAGGTTCTGCCAGGACCCGAAGGCCAAGCAGAGCCTGTGGGCATATCTGTGCATGCGCATTAACGGCGGTGGGGGGCTTTGCCTGTACAGAACAGGACTGAAGTTCTGCTTTAACTCTTCCTCACTCAACTAAAATGTGTTTTTGTGTCTTCCTAAAAGGAATTGGGTCTCTTCAAATGGAAGCCGAAAGGGCATAAAGACATGATACTAAAGGGTTAACTTCAACCCTTCCCCAGTCCCCTAGTGCTGTTTTAAGTTCAGTTGGAACCATCCATAGATCCACCAATTGGAGGCCGAAAGGGCATAAAAATATGACACATAAGGTTTCAACCCTTTCCCATTCTATCCAAGACCAAATAAAATGTTTTTGGTGGAGAATGTGGGCAACCCCAGCTGCTTCTCACTCACTTCAGTGCTGTTCCAAGTTTTATTGGAGGCACCCATAGACCCAACAATTAGGGGCCAAAAGGGCATAAAAACCATGAAACATGATGGTTCGACCTCTCCCCATTCTATCCAAAACTAGATAAATTGTTTGTGGTGGAGAATGCGGGCAACCTCAACCACTTCTCACTCATTCAGTGCTGTTCCAATTCCGCATGGAGCCACCAATTGGGAGCCAAAGGGGCATAAAACAGTACACAGAAGGGTTCAGCCCCTCCCCATTCTATCCAAAACTAGATAAATTGTTTGTGGTGGAGAATGCGGGCAACCCCAGCTGCTTCTCACTCACTTTAGTGCTGTTCCAAGTTTTATTGGAGCCACCCATAGACCCAACAATTATGGGCCAAAAGGGCATAAAACATGAAACATGATGGTTCGACCTCTCCCCATTCTATCCAAAACTAGATAAATTGTTTGTGGTGGAGAATGCGGGCATCCTCACCCGCTTCACACTCTTTCGGTGGTGTTCCAATTCAGTTGGAGCCAACAGGAAATATATACAAGATTCGTCTTTCAGCCCCCCCTAACCTTGTAGATGGGTTTGATCTACCAGTGGAGATGAAGGTGAGATTCCAGATCACAGGAGCAGCAGAGCCACTGAAAAGCCATTGTAGGGAAGAAACACACAACCAACCTAAGGTCCCAATCTGCCTGGTCAGATAAGTCTTAAGGCCGGTCACCAAGATGCTTGGTTTCCAGGTCCTTCATTTGGTCTTAATATTTATTAATAACAACCAAATCCACCCACAGTGCAGCGTCATTCCAGCGGAGTGCAAGAGAACAATGCAGTCAGTCTAAATCGCTCCCCTGCTTACCCCCTCCCCCCTTCTGGGCAAAGCTCCACCAGTAGAGGAGAAACAGGGAGGGAGGTACGTGCTGAAAAATGTCCTATTGGACCCCTCACAGAATAATCACAGGTGCATTATGGGTGAGACTTTCCCAGGAACTGCAGTAGGCGGCATACTCTTTGGTTTTTGCAGGATGGGGAGTCAAGTCACAATTTTCAGGGGCTGGGGGGGGGTCTGGGACTCAGGCAGGACCACTGGACTGTGTGCGCATGGGACACTAGGGTAGTTCCCATCTTGTGCTTGCAGCAGACCTCTGCAGTGTATGAGGAGACACCAGGCATGGGAGGTGCTTAAAGTATACAGGGAGACCTATCAAGTAGGCTGTATGGGGCACCACAATTTCTACTGTTGCCCCTGACTGTGTCCACTCCTAATTGGATTTCTTCAACAAGATTTGATTCTGGTATGTAGACACTGGAGGCCGCCATCATGGACCAGAATTTAGGACTGTGCGTCGGTGATGTCACCGATTCCTCACCATCTGATTGGCTTTCCTCATGTCTTATGTTCCCTTGTGCTGAGTTATTGTAAATGGTAAATATTGGTAGAATTGCCAGTTAAGCGGGGGTCCAGTTGTTTGGGAGTTCACGGAGAAGACACATGATGTGCGCAGTGGGAGGCGGCCTCTAGAATTGCAGGAGCAGCAGGTAGCGCATACGGGCCTGGCTCTCCTTGTAGACGAGGTATTCACTCTGACTGAAGTGCGTGTCTTTGAATTTAGGCATTTGTATTGGCGGTCCTTGAGGAACAATTATTTTCCTTCCGTCCAAGGTCAGCTCGGTATCCTTCTTGGGATCTACAAATCAATGATAGAATAACATAAAAACCATATAAGGATATTATTAAATACCAAAATCAGCAACAATGTCATATCTACAAAACCAAGGGAGGCTCTTAACGTCCCCAAAACAGTGATGAGCAGCAGCCGCTTTGTCCTCAGAACCCGACCCCCATGAAATACTTGCCCCGGGACCCCTTATTTCCGGCCTTTTAATCTAAAGTATATTTAAAGACAATCAAAACCAATATAAATAACTCTAACATACATTAAAAAGGTACATTTAGAGGTCTATGTATAAAATGTTCCCTGTGGGGATATGAAACATCTACACCATCAGGAAGAAAATTGCTGCATTTTCTCTAATATGTGTGGTTCCTATATCATCAGTGCTACCTAGAGGCCATAATCCATTTTTTTTTTTCCAGAAACCCCTCAATCATATTGTGGCCACTAGATAGTGTCAATGATATAGGAACCCAGTACCAGGACAGGGTCGTCCAGCACCCAAGGATCCATAATTGCACCCCCCCCACACACTGTTAATACATGCCTTAGTATGGGTGAACTACCCTGCGTCTAGCCTTTGCCTCCTTGTTTGCCTGGGCCCGGGGCAACTGCCCCTCCTGCCCCCCCTTTGTCCCAGCCCTGTAGGAACCACACACAAGTACAGCAATTTTTGTCCCAATTGTGTGGATGCTTATATCCGCACAGCACACATTTTACACATAGCCCCCCTAAGTGTAACCTTTGAGTGTATTTTAAAAGGCGTTACACTGGGTTTTTGTTATCCCTAAAATTACTTTAGGTCGAAAACGTTTTACAGCCAGAAAATTAAAAATCATAATTGCCCAAAAAGGCTGGAAATGAGGAGTCCCGGGTCTGTGTATAAAATCTTGACTGTGCAGATATGATAAACATCCACACAATCCATATGAGAATGGCCACATTTTCTCTAATATGTGTAGTTCCTATATGGTCAGTGCCATCTAGTGGCCACACTGCATTATTTTTTATTTTTTTTACAGAAATCAGGAAACTAAAATGTATCATGGCCACTAGATGGCAACGACGCTCTAGGAACCACACATAATAGAGGAAGTACAGCAATTTTGGTTCTGTTTATGCAGATATTTGTCCAATCCACACATCGAACATTTTATACATAGACCCTTTAGTTTTGGATGCAGAAGTGAAGGACTAGAACCCCAGTTTTTATTGCTGTCTCTCTTTTAAATGTGTCCTGGTGACCAATGTTACCAAAACAGTTGTCACTGGAAATGGAAGTGAAGGGAAATTTTCCAATGGGGACGCCTGGTGACAACGAAAAAAGGGGATTTCCCATTAGTTTGGAGAGATTTCCTCCCACTTCTTGCCCCCAGAGAAAAAAAAAATTTAAAAAATCCTTAAAAAGGGATTCTAACATTTTTCTAAAACAAAAAAGTTGTTTAGACTTTAAAGATCACCTAACCTCTTCACCCACCCCACCAAAAGTATTCAGGGTTTGATCGGGGGGGGGGGTCATAGCATTTAGTCACATGAGCTGTGTTAAGGGGGAAGATTACCCAAATAGAACCCTCATCCTTTCCTTCGGCAGAGAGAATGGAATCTCAGTAGTATGATCCTGGAACAGTACTTTGTTTCCACTTTAAATACAACAGATAAGAAAAGATTTTCATAATCCGTACCTGGCTCTGTCATTCCGCGTGCCACCACACTGTCATACCCCGCGGGGGCCTTCTTCAAGGAGGGGTCATCTCTGGTGATGTGATACTCCTCCCCCAAGGCCACTTCATTCAGGAACATGATTCCAAGGGCCTTCGAGGTGCAGCCAACTGCGAGAGCAGAAAACAGATCAATGCCATGGCATCATCAGTTCACAGTTCATATATCTACCATACAATGGTAAACTCTGTGGTCTTGCAGCATTTGGTTCTGGGTTCAGTCCACAGTTGCATTCTTGGTTATGTTGGGTATAACGACCAATGGCCATAGGGGGAAAACTCTCATCATCCAAAAAGTCTCACCAGCCCACAGCTGCACTTTCGGCTATGTTGGGTATAATAAGCTAAGGCCGTAGGGGAAAACCCTCCTCCTCCAATCAGTCCCACTAGCCCACAGTTGCACTCTTTGCTATGTTGGGTATAACAGTCGACGGCTGTAGGGTGAAAACCCTACTTGTCCAATAACTCCCACCAGTCCATAGTTTCATGCTTTGCTATGTTGGGTATAATAGCCGATGGCTGTAGGGTGAAAACTCTACTCGTCCCGAAAGTTCCACCAGCCCACATATGCAGTCTTGGCTATGTTGTGCATAACAGTTGATGGCGGTAGCGGGAAAACTCTCCTCATCCAATAAGTCCCACTAGCCCACAGCTGCACTTTCTTCTATAACAGACTACAGCTGTAGGGGGAAAGCTCCCCTTGTCCAACAAGTCCCACTAGCCTACAGTTGTATTCTTGACTATGTTGGGTATACCAGCCAATGGTTGTAGAGGGAAAGCTGTCCTCATCCAAGAAGTCCCACCAGCCCACACTTGCACTCCTTGCTATATTGGGTATAACAGCCTACAGCCATAGGATGAAAGCTGTCCTCATCAAATAAGTCCCACCAGCCCACAGTTGCACTCTTGGCTATGCTGGGTATACCTGCCTACATTCGTAGGGGGAAAGCTGTCCTCATACAAAAAGTCCCACCAGCCCACAGTTGCACTCTTGGCTATGCTGGGTATACCTGCCTACATTCGTAGGGGGAAAGCTGTCCTCATACAAAAAGTCCCACCAACCCACAGTTGCACTCTTGGCTGAGTTGGCTATAAGAGTCGACGGCTGTAGTGGGAAAACTCCCCTCGTCTAATAAGTCTTGCTAGCCCGCAGTTACACTCGTGGCTATGTTGGGTATAACAGCCAAAGGCCTAAAGGGGAGAAAAAAAAAGAAAAAAAACTCTCTGCATCCAAAAAGTCCCACCAGCCCACAGTTTCACTCTTGGCTATGCTGGGTATACCTGCCTACATTCGTAGGGGGAAAGCTGTCCTCATCCAATAAGTCCCCCCTAGCCCACAGTTCCACTCTCGGCTATGTTAGGTATAATAGTCAACGGCCGTAGGGTGAAAACTTTTCTTAGTCAATAAGTCCCACCAACCCACAGTTGTATTGTTGGGTATGACAGCCTACAGCCTTAAGGGGAAAGCTCTCCTCATCCAATAAGTCCCACCAGCCCACAGTTGCACTCTTGGCTATGGTGGGTAGATCAGTCTACAGTCATAGGGGGAAAGCTTTCCTTATCCCACTGGCTCACAGCTGCACTTTTCGCTATAACAGACTACAGCCATAGGGGGGAAAGATCCCCTTGTCCAATAAGTCTCACCAGCCCACAGTTGCATTCTTGACTATGTTGGGTATACCAGCCAATGGCCATTGAGGGAAAGCTGTCCGAATCCAATAAGTCCCACCAGCCCACAGTTGCACTCTTGGCTATGATAGGTATAACAGCGGACGGCCGTTGACAGAAAGCTCTCCTCATCCAGTAGGTTCCTAACTTTTTTTCTACAGCAGAGCGGTACTTGCTCCTTTCTCATCCAGGCTAGAATGGCAAGCTCTCAATTAGACTCTTACAGGGATGTGCTGTGGGGCTCTGTGTGGCCTTCAGGACCCAACAGAGACCATCTACACAAGCGTGTTTTCCCCCTCGCATATGAGCAAAGACAGCAAGTATAGATGTTTCAGATCTTTGTTTTTATGCGCATACCCAGGGAAAACCTTGCCATTTGCCAATGTGGTGCAGGGTTCTGCCAGGTCCCTGCGCACGCATCAAATCTTCAAAAAGAGTAATGCGGGTGGATGGGCCAAGCCAGAATTAAGGGGGCTGAATTTTTAACGCTTTGTAATCTCTAAACAAAGATCCTCCATACACAGGGATTACACTCAGGACTCCGGCAGGTGAACAGGGCGACCGGGGGGGGGGGTGTGTGTGTGTGTGTGTGTGTGTAATAATAATCAGTGGGGGGGGAGTCTGTCAAGAGATTCTGTCACTTGTGAATAGACAAAGCAGCAGCTTCACTTTAAATTTGCCGCCATCTTACCGTATCCTGCAGATTTACTGTTCTCTGAGGCGAAGTAGATCCCTCTGCCCACACGCCCTCCTGAATGGGGCATTATGCGCAGGCCACTTTTCAGGATGGCCGCCACCACTGCTACGTTGGTGCCGTGCCACAGCAAGCGCCGGTTCTCGATGTCCTCGTGCTCTTTGAGTCTTTCCTCCTGTGGCATCGAGAGATACAAAGAACAGCAGAATTAGAAATAAAGGGAAAATAAAAAGGAAAAAGACTGTGCTGGGGACTTGTCACAATACATCATTTACAGAGATATTGACTGCCCAAGGTAGTGATGGGGAACCTTGGCACCCCAGATGTTTTGGAACTACATTTCCCATGATGCTCGTGCACTCTGCAGTGTGGTTGAGCATCATTGGAAATGTAATTCCAAAACATCTGGGGTGCCAAGGTTCGCCATCACTGGCCTAAGGTATCCCAACTTAATCACTGAAATCTCATAGAAGCGATAACGTGTTATATTAATTTTAAACGTATTCAATCTTGTTAAATATGCGGCTTTCAATTAAATAATCCCGCTACAAAGAACCTTGTTCAGATACTTCCCCTTATAGGGGGACAACGCTCTGGCCCTTCTAATTGTGCTCCTGCGTTGTCACCCTGTCACATGTGTCCTCTAGACATTTGCACAACACAAAAATTAGTTTAGTTTCGTTTCTGTTACTTTCCGTTGATTCGTAACGATTCGTAATTTCGTAAGACGTGGGTTTTCGTATTCGGACGCGTTCGTATTTTCGTAAGAGTTATTTTTGCGTTGATTCGCATTTCCGTTGATTCGAAATAAGTATTTTCGTTATATTTCGTATTCGGACGCGTTCGTGTTTTTGTAAGAGTTATTTTTTCGTTGATTCATATTTCCTCGAGTCTAATTTTCGTTGATTCGAAATTCGTATTTTTCGTAGATTTAATTACATTTGTACTTTCGTGAGAATGACTGCCTTATTTATTCGTACTTTCGTAACATTGTTTTCGTAGCTTCGTTATCGGAGCAGAATTCGTAATTTTACGCAACATGTACGCTATTATATGTTTAAGAAGCAAAGAATTTCTCTCTCACAAGTCACAACTTAACTCACAAATCCACCAAAACAGTGCCACCGACCCAACCACACCCTGTCAGGACTCTGGATGGAATGTACTGCAGTCTAACACAGAAAAACACACAAGGGGATAAGAAACAGGCTCATTGGGGGAAGGGACAACCTCTTCAGGGGAAGGGACAACCTTATTGGCCAACGTCCAGAAATATTTCAGAACTAACAAATTTGTTCTTTCGAATTCTCCTTCAGCAGAATTTTCGTTATTTCGTATTTTCGTTGTTTTGATTTCTGTTTTCTAAATATTCGTAATTCCGATTTTTTCGTTCATTTTGATTTTCGTTATTTTGAATCTTTGTTCTGTATTTTCGTTGTTTGTTTTCGTTTTTTTCGGATTTTCATTCTTTCGGATTTTCGATGTTTCTAATTTATTTCGTATTTTTGTTATTTTTTATTTTCCATATTTGTTCTTTCCGATAATTAGTTGTTCGTTCGAATTTTTTAGTAAAACATTCGTTCATTCGTATGTTTACGAATGAACGAATATAACCAATTTTGACGAATAACGAATTCGTAACTAAACGAATTGCACATGTCTAGTGTCCTCTGGTGGTAAAAAGCAGTTCTGAGGGCAACAAAAGCCTGTTGACACAAACCTGAAGTGTAAAGTATGACTGACCTCCAAGTGTCGGTCCACACGCCAGACATTCAGGATTTTCAGCGACCTATAGGTGGGTCCCGTATTCTTCAGATACTTATCAATCACCTTAGAGAGAGATACAAGACACGTTACATTTATAGACGTCCAAGGCTTTCCAAATCATCGCTTATGTAATCTCCAGTCCAATTCACCACATCCTGCTAAATGGAGAGTTCCCAGGTCTGTACACCCGCTGTGCCCATTATGAGGGGTTCCCACCATCCCTGTGCTGAGTTCCCGGGTCTGTACAACCGCTGTGCCCATTATGAGAGGTTCCCACCATCCCTGTGCTGAGTTCCCGGGTCTGTACACCCTTTGTGCCCATTATGAGGGGTTCCCACCATCCCTGTGCTGAGTTTCCGGGTCTGTACACCCGCTGTGCCCATTATGAGGGGTTCTCACCATCCCTGTGCTGAGTTCCCGGGTCTGTACACCCGCTGTGCCCATTATGAGGGGTTCTCACCATCCCTGTGCTGAGTTTCCGGGTCTGTACACCCGCTGTGCCCATTATGAGGGGTTCCCACCATCCCTGTGCTGAGTTCCCTGGTCTGTAAACCTGCTGTGCCCATTATGAGGGCTTAGCAGTAAATCATCCTATTATAATCTATGACTTACAAATGGAAATGATGATAACATTTAGGCATTAATAACCTTCAGTTCCTCAAACATCATACTATTATTTTCAATAAAGTCTGAAGTCACATTGTCCTGAGTAGTTGCTTGGCAGACAGGTTCTCTCACTCACCTTGTACTCATCCGATTTAGGATCTAGTAAGTTGAGCTGACACTTCAATAGTTGATAATCCACATCCAGTGGGTGGGGGACCTCTTCCAGTTGGGATTCCTCTTCCTGCTTCACCTTGTCCGCCTGCAAAGTCTGAGCCAGCTCGATGTCTGCCAGGACCTGATGGAGTAATGGAAGCATTTAGAGGGGAACAACATGGCCAACAATATTCGGTTTTGGATGCCTGTATAACAACATAAATTCCGGTACCAGTAGCATGTCCTTCTTGGCTTGCAGGACCTCCAGGCTGTCGATAATGGGGGGTGTCTGGCGTCCGAAGTTGTGTGGAATGATTGTGTAGAAGCGGGAGGACAGGTCACTCAGCTCCTGCTTTTTGGCTTTTCTGTCCAGCGCGGCCTGCAGGTTCTCCAGAGCGTCGAACCCCTTCGCTATCTGCGCCTTGCTCAACTTCCCCAGCGGCATCTTCTTTATGTCTGCAGCACAAAAGAGGTCACCTTTATTCGGCACTCTTCACAATTTATATCCAACTATAGAGCTAGTCTATGAAGGCAAGTTTGCTTTATTGTCATCTTGTGCTCCTTATATTTAAGGATTGTATTACCAACAGAAGGCAATAGAGCTAGCTCATACTCTAGACTCATATGGATGCTGTATGGTCAAAGGTTGTGGAGCCTGACCATCACACTAACTTCCTCTTCAAATTGATGGAGTTCAGGTTCCTCCAGTGAAGGGTCTTCTTAATACTCCATTATACAAAGACATTGCAGACAATTTCACTCTTCCAACCTTGCGGTAACAGTTTGAAGACCCTTTTCTGTTCCACCAGGACTGTCCCCTGTGTACAAAGCCAGATCCATAAAGACATGGTGTGACCAGTTTGGTGTAGAGGTCATGCACAGAGCCCTGACCTCATCCCTACTGAATACCTTTGGGATGAATTTGGAAGGTCAGTGGTGAGCCAGGTCTTCTCAACCAACATCAGTACCTGACCTCACAAATGCTCTTTTGGATAATAGGGGTTCTGGCCTTCCCCAGCCTTGTCTTGGAAAGGGCCTTCTCAATTCTAGCATAATTGGAAGCCAGCTCTATAAAAGACATATAGTTTGATGGGATTGGTGTGGATAAATTGGAGTATCCTGCACACAGCCCTGACCTCAACCCTACTGAACACCTTTGGGATGAATTGGAGCACTGATGGTGAGCCAGGTCTTCTCATCCAACATCAGTACCTGACCTCACTAAATGGGCACAAATCATGGTAAGCAATATCAGAAGAGTGGATCCGGCTCCATAAAGACATGGTTTGACCAGTTCAGTTTGGGGGAACTCAAGTGTCCTGCACAGAGTGTTGACATCAACCCTACTGAACAAATTTGGGATGACTTGGAACACCAATGGTGAGCAAGGTCTTTTATTTTTGGTTCCCAATGGAGGCCTGATGTGTGAGCCAGCTCTTCTCATCCAACATCAGTACCTGACCTCATAAATGGCCACAAATTCCTGCCGTCACCCTACAAAATCTTGTGGAAAGTCTTCCCAGAAGAGTGGAGGATGTTATAGCCACAAAGGGGGGAGCAACTGCATATTAATTGCTATGGGATGGGGGAGGAGGGCAACTCCATATTAATGATGATGGGGGAGGCAAACTCCATATTAATTATGATGGGGGGGGGGGGCAAACTCCATATTAAATGATGATCGGGGGGGGCAAACTCCATATTAATGGTGATGGGGGCAAACTCCATATTAATGATGATGGGGGGGCAAACTCCATATTAATTATGATGGGGGGGGCAAACTCCATATTAACGATGATGGGGGGGGCAAACTCCATATTAATGATGATGGGGGGGGCAAACTCCATATTAAATGATGATCGGGGGGGGCAAACTCCATATTAAATGATGATGGGGGCAAACTCCATATTAATGATGATGGGGGGGGCAAACTCCATATTAATTATGATAGGGGGGGCAAACTCCATATTAATTATGATGGGGGGGGGGGGCAAACTCCATATTAATGATGATGGGGGGGGGCAAACTCCATATTAATGATGATGGGGGGGCAAACTCCATATTAATGATGATGGGGGGGGCAAACTCCATATTAATGATGATGGGGGGGCAAACTCCATATTAATGATGATGGGGGGGCAAACTCCATATTAATGATGATTGGGGGGGGGGCAAACTCCCTATTAATGATGATTGGGGGGGGCAAACTCCCTATTAATGATGATTGGGGGGGGCAAACTCCCTATTAATGATGATTGGGGGGGCAAACTCCCTATTAATGATGATGGGGGGGGGGAACTCCCTATTAATGATGATGGGGGGGCAAACTCCATATTAATGATGGGGGGGCAAACTCCATATTAATTATGATGGGGGGGCAAACGCCATATTAATTATGATGGGTGGGGCAAACGCCATATTAATGATGATGGGGGGGCAAACTCCATATTAACGATGATGGGGGGGGGCAAACTCCATATTAACGATGATGGGGGGGGGCAAACTCCATATTAACGATGATGGGGGGGGGGCAAACTCCATATTAATGATGATTGGGGGGGGCAAACTCCCTATTAATGATGATCGGGGGGGCAAATTCCATATTATTGATGATCAGGGGGGCAAATTCCATATTATTGATGATCGGGGGGGCAAACTCCATATTAATGATGATCGGGGGGGGGCAAACTCCATATTAATGATGATCGGGGGGGGCAAACTCCATATTAATGATGATCGGGGGGGGCAAACTCCATATTAATGATGATCGGGGGGGGGCAAACCATATTAATTATGATGGGGGGGGCAAACACTCCATATTAATTATGATGGGGGGGCAAACTCCATATTAATGATGATGGGGGGGGGCAAACTCCATATTAATGATGATGGGGGGGGCAAACTCCATATTAATGATGATGGGGGGGGGCAAACTCCTTATTAATGATGATAAGGGTGGGGTGGGGGACCACGACAAACTCCATATTAATGACCACAGGGAACAACTTCATATTAATGACTATGATTGGAAGGGGGGGGTTATAGACACAGAGGGGGGCAACTTTACATTAATGGCCATGGGCAGGGCCGTCTTAATAGCATCATGGGCCCCTGGGCAAAGTAATGCACTGGGGCCCCTACCAGCCTGCCCCAATTTACGCACCTACTCTCAAGAATTAAAGTATAAATAGTTGATAGAATTAAACACATATTTATTAGTACTTTAAATAAAATCCCGGCCATCCTGGGACAGCTTAGTAAAAAGTGTTTCTGTCCCGGCAAATCCAGGACAGTTGGCAAGTATGATGTCAAGCAAGATTATCATGGGGCCCTCCTCCATGCACCTAGGGCCCCCATGCATTAAGACAGCCCTGGCCATGGGGTAAGGGGAGCAATTCCTCATTAATGACCCAGGGGGATGGGCAACTTTATACTAATGACCATAGTGGGGTTGGGGGGGGGGGGGGGGGGAGACTCCATATTAAAGCCTATTCTTCCCATTTCCTCTCTAGGTTGAGTGTTGTTCATTCATAAAAATAAAAAAAAACACACACACCACACACCACACACAGGCGTGATCCGGGTAAATACCACATTATGGCCACTAGATGAAGCTAAGGATGTGATCCACAGCTCCATCTAGTGGTTATAATGTGGTATTTTCTCAAATCATTATTTATTATGAGAGAATAACATTTGATCTGGAGAGGAAATAGGAGAACATTTGATTTTGCCCACAGAGAGAAAAAAAAAAAAAAAAAAAGTACCAGTAGTCCTTCTAGAGGAAACGCGATGCAATTCTTTTATAAATACACCCCTAGCAGTTTGCTTCATATGGATAGGCTCCTCTGTTTACCCAGATTCATGGTCTGCATGGCCTCCTTGAACATGTCGCTGCTGAAGATCAGTGTCATGAGATCCTGGGTGGGTTTGTCCAGGGAACATGTCTTCACCTTCTTCTTTGACACGCCGTCCACTGTGTCCACCTGGGGGGAGGGGGGGATATATATATATACCTCAGCTGTCAGTATACAATATGGAGGTTGTATACATTCAACAAATCAACTCCCATCCTGCACCCAAATATATTCCCCCCTGCTATGATTGGTTCTCAACTCTAGAAAGAATTTGCTAGGTGGTAGAACTTTTGGCGGCGGAGATGTTGTATGTCTCTTCTGCCAAAAAAAACTTCTTCCCCTTGCTCTTGCAATTTTTTTAATGCCCGGAAGGCAACGCGGCTCCTTTATCACGTGGCCTCTGTGATTGGCTCTCACAGGAGTCGCATGATTGGGAGCCCATCCCGATTGGCTGTTGGTGACAGCTCAGGCAGTGTGCTAGGAGCGTTCACTGAGTGCAATCTCGGCATACAACGTTAGGCTACCGTGGACACCAAGGCTGTCTTTAACGCAGGGCAAAAGGGGCACCTGCCCCTGGCCCAGTCATTGTTGTGGGGCCCAAAGCAGTTGCCCCTTGAGCCTGTAAATAGTTGATAAGTGGACCTGTGAGGGCCCAACAAAATGTTTGCCCAGGGGCCAATCAATATTAA
The DNA here is from genome assembly GCF_042186555.1 of Aquarana catesbeiana. Classification (NCBI taxonomy): domain Eukaryota; kingdom Metazoa; phylum Chordata; class Amphibia; order Anura; family Ranidae; genus Aquarana; species Aquarana catesbeiana. Next base: position 11,543,614 of record NC_133330.1, read on the forward strand.
AGATGGCCCTGGTGGACGCATTCGTATCGCGTGTTAGCATTAATTACAGTGCCCGCCTCCTCTTGCTCCATTTCCCCAATCTATTCACTCTGACCCCTGCTAGTCAAAAGCCAAACGCCGCCATTTTTAAAAAATATAATTGGCGGACGGCTTTTTTTTTTTTGGTCTTCGCTGCCCGCCCAACAGATGTAGCGTCCAACAGTGCAAGATGAGGTGCGAATGTCATGCTCCTTATGTGTCACGCATGCACGGTGCAACATTACACTCACCATAAGAAAAAAAAAAAAACATTTTTTTTCCCAAGATCTCATCATTTAAAGAAAAATATACTGGGAAGGCACTGAGGACGTGGCGTAGCCTTCCCAGGATGCATCTGTGAGGACCTGACTACATCACCAGTGCCTCAAGAAAAGCAGGAAGTAAGCTAGTTTAAGTGTTTTAACTCAGCATGCAGGGATGAAAAACGTGTGTGTTTTTTTTTTTTGGTGATAGGTCTACTGTAACAATCTCGGTATCCACAATCCCTCCCTAATTTGGAACCCCAAATATATTTTTTGAAAGGGTTGCAGAGGGTGGGAAGACCTACAACGTCCAGATATACAGATTTTACTTCTCCCTGTGACCCAGTTGGGGAGATTTTTCCCTCACTTCCTGTCCCTGTGACACCAGGGCAAGAAATAAGTAGGGAGGTTGCCATCAGGACAGGAAGGTGCAGTCAAAGCCGAAACACAGACAAAAACATTGGGCAAAGTTCTAACCCTTCCACATCAATTTTTGCCTCCCTGCCAGAAAAACTTCAATTTCCTGTCCTAACAGCAAGGGAAAAAAATTCAAATATACATTTGCAATGCATATATGTGAATTGTTCATTTCAATTGGTCATGGGATCCAAACACCCCTACACAAGCAGATACCTGACCTCTAGTGTTGTTAGGTGACACTCCTCAGGTGAAGGACTTGCCCTGGGCTGCTGACTGGACCACAAAGAAGTGGCTGGTGACCAATAATCCCAACACTTTATGACAATTCTAAGTCCACCTACCTTGACCACGGCCTCTCCGTTGTCCTCCTCCTCATCGTCATGCTCCACCTCGATCATGGTGTATTTTCCGGCGTGCGCTGTGAAATTCTCACGATCTGACCAGTTGTTCTTCGTCTTATCCTTAAACTTCTTCTCAAAATCCTTCTTGGCAGAGGCTGCATCTGTGAAATAACTTGTCTTGTTCTGGCCAACCTCCCCCTGTAACGAGAGGAGCATTATGATCAATTGACAGGCCAGGAGCAGTTTTTGGAGGATACTCACCTGACCGGGGGAGTTCAGCTCCCCAATTGTTCACCTTTACAGGGAGGCTCATGATAGGCAACTATAGGGTCAAAGGTTTGAGGGCACCTGACCATCACAGCTATATTGTGCTTGTTGAAACCCAACTGAGGATAGGTGCAGGGCACTAGACCCAAGTTTTTCTTAAAAATACTAGAAGATCTTTAGTTGGGACTAAAATAACCTTGGTTTGGCAGCTCCTCACAAACAGGAGTGTTCCCAATCAAGGGGGGGGGGGGGTCACCAAGCTTGAGTCGTCTAAGTATATTCAAAACAGAAGGAGCAACAAAAACATGATGAGAGTCCAAGTATGTACTTCATTGATCTATAAATGATTAAAGTGCAACCCCTGAAACACATTGGCTCTTTGTGGTTAACCTTTTGCCATTTGTCGATCAATAAAGTCTATATTTGGACTCATGTGTTTGGGGCTCTTTGTGATGAGTTTGTGTGAGTTTGTTGGACATCCCAATTCAAAATCATGGCCATTATTATGGAGTTGATCCCTATTTGCAGCTACAACATCCTCTACTCCTCTGGGAAAACTTTTCGCAAGATTTTGGATTGTGTTTGTGGAAACTTGTGTCTATTTGTGAGGTCAGGTGCTGACGTTGAATGAGAAGACCCGGCTCGTCAACACGTTCCAATCCATCCCAAAAGGTGTTCAGTAGGGTTGAGGGCAGGGATCTGTGCAGGACACTCAATTTTCCTCCAAACTAAACTGGTCAAGCCTTGACAAGATTTTGGAGGGTGCCTGGGGGAATTTGTGCCCATTTGGGAGGTCAGGTACTGATGTTGGATGAGAAGACCTGACCCACAAGTGAAATTTCAATTTTTCCCAAAGGTGATCAGTAGGGTTGAGATCAGGGCTCTGTGTAGGACACAAGTTCCTCCACACCAAACTGGTCAAACCAGGTCTTTAAAAAGCTGGTCAAACCACATCTTGATGGAGGTGGTCCAAATTGGTCAAACCAAGTCCTTGCGGAGCTGGTCCAAATTGGTCAAACCACGCCCTTATGGAGCTGGCCAAACCGCGCCCTTATGGAGCTGGCCAATCCGCGCCCTTATGGAGCAGGTTTTGTGCACCTGAACACAATAATTTAGAAGGGTGTCCACAAACATCTAACCTTAGATTGTATGTTATGTCTATGGGCATGTTGTGGGTTCCCTGTGACCTCTGAAGGCTCTCCCATCTGATGTTTGGGAGCAAATATTTGCTTTCCAAAATTGATTTTCCATCTGATATTACTCCTCTAAGGTAAGGCCAGGGATGATAGCTCCATTTACCCTCCATGGCTGCAATTAGTTTATAGTATGATGCCACTGCTGACCTGCTTTTCGGAAGAGGAGACTCCAAGGCTGCCATTCCTAACCTTGCTGCTTTACTCTGAGCAGGGCGCTCAAGTTTTCCCACTGAACTGGCCAAGCCATGTCTTAATGTAGTTTGCTTGCTTTTGCAGTACTCACCACACGGCCCCAACGATTCCAGGTGACGTATTGAGGTGGTTTACCGGCAGACCAATGGAGAAGTTGGATGATGTAGAATTTATTGTTGTTGTGCCCGATGTTGGTTTGGTTCAGCATGCAGTCATAGTCCTCAAACACCTGAAATAAGGACCAAAAATGTGAAAAGTTAGGTGCAGGATGATGCGATAATAGGATGAAGTAACAGCCATGATCTGTCTGCATTGGGAAGAACAGAGGCTCACATAGGGAAGAACAGAGGCTCACTGTCATTAGCATGTTGGTGGGGGGTGAAGAGTGGAACCAGGGAAGGCAAATTAGAAGCAGAATGAACTTTAGTGGCACTTTTTTTGTTTTAGTAGGGGGTGCCTATGTGAATATTCACATCTGATTGGGGGAGGGGTGTCTGTACTGAGGGGTCTATACTGGGAAGGAAGTTCTGTTGTACTGGGGGAGGAAGGGGGACTGTCCTGAGGGGTCTGTACTGGGGGCTCTATTGTACTGGGGGGTGACTGTACTGAGGGGTCTATACTGGGGAGGGAGTTCTGTACTGGGGGGTGAATGTCCTGAGGGGTCTGTACTTGGGAGGGGGAGCTGTTCTGCACCACTGAAAAGGATTGCTCTTTGTTTATATAAACAAACCGGGGAATGAGCACCCAGCACGCCACTCACCTCGTATCCGGCACATTTGGTCAGCGTACATGCTGAGTCCATCTTGGCCTTCCCTTTCTTCCCAGAAGCAGCTTTCAGCGCCTGTACAGCGCTCTGGAAGCGGTCGGGGGCAGGGGCCTGAATCTCCTCCTCCTTAATTTCCTCTTTGACTTTTGTCTTCTTGCCTTTCCTGGTGCTCTGGGCCTGGGTCGCTGCCCTTCTCTTGGGAGCCATCTTTGTATATTGTATCTGCAACCAAAAAAGGAGGAATGACAAACTCTAAACAAATCATTGATTATAGATTTTCCTGCATTTACTTCTTTTCCTCATTTTGTACCAATACAAAAGAATAAAAAAAAAAGGATCAAGAAATGAGAGAGACAGCTAAGTTTAATAGTTGGCACAGGAGTAGTCAACACGTTTCAGGGGCTCACCAGTCCCCCTTCACCAGGACGTGTGGTGCAGAATAAAAGACTAGGTAGCAGACGGGACTGGGATGAAATGGTTAAAAAGAATGTAAAAAACGTGGAAGGAGGGCTTGTTCAGGGTTCCAGCCAAAAACAGACGGCATATTGTGTTTTCAAGGACAAACAAGGCTTTCTTTTGGTGATATTGTCTGGCAAAAATGATTGTATTTTTTTTCTGCAATCCATGGACAAAAGATATGTAACAAGGTTAAAAAAAAATGCATTTTTCTGACTTTGATCAGAGTTTGTTTAAAGAAAATAGTGCTACTGTAGATACAAAGTATACATTTTATTCTGTCATTTGTGCGGTTTGAAATAATACTAAAATTAGGATTCTGACACAAAGCAATGCAAAGTTATTTTCAAATTAAATAAAGAAGGGTTTTCCTCAATGTTGCATTTTTTTTTTTTTTTTTTTTTTTTTTTAGATACAACACTAAAAATTAACAAACAAAATGACTAAAAAAAAAAAAAAAAATGGCAAACGTTTAAATATCAAAGTTTATAAAAAAAAAAAAAAAAAAAGGGAAGAAAAAAAGAAAAGAGAAAAGTAGGAAAATAGTTCAACGGAGAAGGTGAATTAAAAGTTAAAGCGGTTGTATAGTCAAATTTTTATCTTTTACCTTCCGGTAAGCCTATAATAAGGCTTACCTGTAGGTAAAAAAAAATATCTCCTAAACCTGTACAGTTTAGGAGATATTCCCCTTGCAATGAGCCGCTGACTGCAGCGGCGCAAGCGCACAGGGGATTCTCGGCTGAAAGTCCGGTGTCTTGTCGAATACTGTCCCCCATCGGATAGTGTCTGCCCTGTACTGCGCAGGCGCAGTACGGAGGACAAACGAGACGCCGAAAGTCTCCGAAGTTGAACAGCTGATCATCAGCTGTACACGGCGCCTGCGCATTTATTCTCGCCCTGTGTCCAGGTTCATTCCCCACTATCCAAGTGGACATAGAGTTAGAATAAATAGATGCCGAGCGCAGCGAGGCCGTGCCCGAAGCGTGGCGAGCGAAGTGAGCCCACGAGGGGCCCTCTTACAAAGCCTTCACTATTAAGGTGCCCAAGCGCTGTGTACAGCTGATGGTCAGCTGATCAACTTTGGACACTTTCGGCATCTCCTTCTCCTCCGTACTGCGCAAGCGCTGCGCCTGCGCAGTACGGGGCGGACACTATCCGATAGGAGGACACTTCTCGTCAGAACACCGGCAGACGCCGCACCTTGCCGGAAAGAAGTCTCTCGCGTGCATGCGTGGGAGTGACGTCATCGCGGTTCCAGCCACTCACAGCGCTGGAGCCGCGATACCCGGAAGACACGCCGAGGCAAGATGTCAGCTACCTCGGCGTGGACCAGGTAAGATACTGACGCCTCGTTCTAAGGTAAGTATTTCATAATGAGCTAGTATGCAGTGCATACTAGCTCATTATGCCTTTTTCCTTACAGGTGTATAAAAAACAAAAAAGTGTCAGCAGGTTTACTACCGCTTTAATAAGAACTGATTTGGGTAAACTAAAAAAGGTTTATAGGGGGTTAAATAGCAACAGATTTTATTTAAAAAAAAAAAACATTTTGTTTGTACTTCTCAGGTTGAGTTATCGGATATAATTTTCAGATGCAAGCACATACCTTAGATCTGCAGATGAACAGAACAGATTAAATAAAAAGTAACAATGTTTGTATCCATCTATCTCCCGTCTGATCAATGTTTATAGACAATGTTACTTTGTATCTCTTTATCTTCCGCCTGATTATTATTTATACAGAATTTATATAGTGCCAACAGTTTACGCAATGCTTTAAAATATAATAGGGAGACAGTACAGTTACAATAAAATATAAGAGGTTTAAAGTGGTGTTCCACCCAAAAAAAAAAAAAAAAAAAAAAGCATGAAAATTCCTAAAAAAAATAAAAAAAAAACATTGGAATTTTTTTTTTTTTTTACTCACCTCTAAATGCCTGTTGCTAGGGGGGTCCCTCGTAGTCTGCCTCTTCCAGTGCCTGGGCTGGTGACATCACTTCCCCCTCGGCACTAGAAGGGCTCAGCTTTGCTCCCTCCCTCTTGTCAATCATCTGGGACCCATTACAGGTCCCTGGTGACTGAGCGGCCAATCACGGCGCGCGGTGCGCTCGCGCATGCGCAGTGGGTGAAGCCACAGCCCGGCGCCCACAGTTGCAATGCCGGCGTCGCCAAATGGAGGGGGAGATAAGCGGGGCTTCGATCCCCGCATCGCTGGACCCAGGGACAGGTAAGTGTCCAATTTAAAAGTCAGCAGCTGCAGTATTTGTAGCTGCTGACTTTTATTTTTTTTAATGGGCCCTCCTCTTTAAGAGGATCACTTTTTATAAACATTGTTACTTTGTATCTTTCCATCTCCCATCTGATCACAGTTTATAAACAATGTTACTTTGTAGCTCTCTCTCCTCCAGTCTGATCAATGTTTATAAACAATGTTTCGTTGTATCCCTCTGTTTCCTGTCTTATCAATGTTTATAGACAATGTTACTTTGTATCCATCTCCTGTCTGAACAATGTTTATAAACACTGTGTAAGTCTGTTTTAACAGCTGCAACTTTTTTATAGCTGGAAATTGTTGGAAAGTGCAAGAAGAGAGAGCAGCATCAGGGGGAGAAGGACAGGAATTCTACCTGCACTATGTGTATGTCAATAAAGTTTTTTTTTTTTTAGCATGTCCAGTGTCAACAACTGCCTAAGTGGAACTGCAGGCAAACCGCTAAATACACACTTGAAAATACATATACTTCAAATATTTATCTGTCATATAACTGTGATTAACGCACCCCTTCCAGATAGCACAGCTGAACTGGTGACCCTCACTTATCTTTACTACATACATTACAGCTTGGTTACCATCCTGCACCCCAACCCTTCACTAGAGAAAAGGGAAGCGGGCACACGGATGACATCATCACTCTTCTTCCTTTTATTATAAGCATGTGCAAAGTGTAATTGACAGCACCTCACAAAACAGGTGCTCCTGGCTCCTCCCCACTCAGTTGAGTGCCCCCATAGCAAGCAGGTTGCTATGGGGGCACTTATGCAGGCTAACTCCTGAGCCAGGGCTGTCCGCATCTATTGACACAAACAGCAGGACTCAGCCCTGCCCCCCCCCCCCCCAGCTCCCTCATCAAAGGCAGTGATTGACAGAAGCAGGAGCCAATGCTGTGTCTTAGCCAAGGAGCAGGGAGAGAGGATTGAGAGGGGGCTCAGGTAAGTATTGATGGGGGGGGGGGGGGGGGGCAGAGGGGGGACTGCATGCAGAAAGTTTTTTTTACCTTAATGCATAGAATTATGCATTAATTCATTATGCATTAAGGTTAAAAAAAAAAAAAAAACACCTCTGCTTTTGGAAACACTTTAAATGAACCCCAGGTGATCCTACATGAAGGTCTTTGCTATAGGGCGACAATGCTCTGTCCCTGAAGCCTAATGCCCGTACACACGATCCGATTATCGGACGAATGATCTTCCGTTGTTTTTTTTTTTTTGCATGCTGATCTCACGTAGAATCTGATGAGTTTACTAAAGTCACGAAAATTCCCGTACGACAGAATAAAAATCCGGAAGTGATGTCATGTGTTGTAATGCATTTGTATTGCATTTTCGAACGATAGCTGTACTGATTAAACGAAAATCCTACGAAAAAAATTTCCGTGCATGTCCGATAGAATAATATCTGATGAACTGTCCTTTATCGGCTCTCGAAAGCTCTGTACTAACGATCCGATTATCGTACGATCGATTCGAATGCTGCATTTTTTCGTACGATTTTCGGATCGTGTGTACGGGGCTTAACTGTGCTCCTGCATGGTCTCCCCGTCACATGGGCTTCTGATTGAGGAGGTGGCTGTTTCAGCACAAATGATCTGCTGTTGTCACCATCGGGAAACCCTCCCTGAGAAATGCAACACGGTTGGTGCTCCATTTTTTGGGGGGGGGGCAAACAATACCACCCCCACCCCCATGTTGGTCTGTTCGCCCCACCAGCCCTGCACTTACCCCTGTA